>NC_051863.1:172808530-173108530 GCF_015732765.1 Culex quinquefasciatus
TAGAAGTTATTGAGAATTTTAGAGAATTTACAGAGAAGTTTAGATATTTTAGAGAATATCGGAGAATTTTAGAGAATTTTTGATAATTTTCGATAAGTTTTGATAATTTTTGATAATTTTTGATAATTTTTGATAATTTTTGATAATTTTTGATAATTTTTGATAATTTTTGATAATTTTTGATAATTTTTGATAATTTTTGATAATTTTTGATAATTTTTGATAATATTTTAGATTTTTTGAGAATTTTAGAAAATTTTAGATAACATTTTAGATTTTTTGAGAATTTTAGAGAATTTTAGATGTTTTTTGAGAATTTTAGAGAATCTAGAGATTATTTGAAAAATTTTGATAATTTTAGAGAAATTTAGAGAATTTTTAACAATTTTTGTTTATTTTTGAGAATTTTTGAGAATTTTAGAAAATTTTAGAGAGTTTTAGAGAATTTTTGAGAATTTTAGAGAATTTTAGCAAACTTTATAGAATTTTTGAGAATTTCAGAGATTTTTAGAGAATTTTAGAGAATTTTAGAGAATTTTATTGAATTTAGAGAATCGGAGAGAATTTTAGAGAATTTTTTAGATTTTTTGAATTTTTTTTTTAATTTTAAAGACTTTTAGAGATTTTAAGAGAATTTTAGAAAATTTTATTTTTGTATTTTTGCATTTTTGAATTTTTGTATTTTTGTATTTTTGTACTTTTGTACTTTTGTTTTTTTTTTGTATTTTTGTATTTTTGTATTTTTGTATTTTTGTATTTTTGTATTTTTGTATTTTTGTATTTTTGTATTTTTGTATTTTTGTATTTTTGTATTTTTGTATTTTTGTATTTTTGTATTTTTGTATTTTTGTATTTTTGTATTTTTGTATTTTTTGTATTTTGTATTTTTGTATTTTTGTATTTTTGTATTTTGTATTTTTGTATTTTTGTATTTTTTATTTTGTATTTTGTATTTTTGTATTTTTGTATTTTTGTATTTTGTATTTTGTATTTTTGTATTTTGTATTTTGTATTTTTGTATTTTTGTATTTTTTGTATTTTGTATTTTGTATTTTTGTATTTTTGTATTTTTGTATTTTGTATTTTTGTATTTTTGTATTTTTGTATTTTTGTATTTTTGTATTTTTGTATTTTTGTATTTTTGTATTTTTGTATTTTTGTATTTTGTATTTTGTATTTTGTATTTTTGTATTTTTGTATTTTTGTATTTTTGTATTTTGTATTTTTGTATTTTTGTATTTTTGTATTTTTGTATTTTTGTATTTTTGTATTTTGTATTTTTGTATTTTTGTATTTTTGTATTTTTGTATTTTTGTATTTTTGTATTTTTGTATTTTTGTATTTTGTATTTTGTAATTTTTGTATTTTTGTATTTTTGTATTTTTGTATTTTTGTATTTTTGTATTTTGTATTTTGTATTTTGTATTTTTGTATTTTTGTATTTTTGTATTTTTGTATTTTTGTATTTTTGTATTTTTGTATTTTTGTATTTTTGTATTTTTGTATTTTGTATTTTTGTATTTTTGTATTTTGTATTTTTGTATTTTTGTATTTTTGTATTTTTGTATTTTGTATTTTTGTATTTTTGTATTTTGTATTTTTTGTATTTTATATTTTTTGTATTTTTGTATTTTGTATTTTTGTATTTTTATATTTTGTATTTTGTGTTTTGTATTTTGTATTTTGTATTTTTGTATTTTTGTATTTTTGTATTTTTGTATTTTTGTATTTTTGTATTTTTGTATTTTTGTATTTTTGTATTTTTGCATTTTGTATTTTGTATTTTTGTATTTTGTATTTTTGTATTTTTGTATTTTTGTATTTTGTATTTTTGTATTTTTGTATTTTGTGTTTTGTATTTTTGTATTTTTGTATTTTTGTATTTTTGTATTTTTGTATTTTTGTATTTTTGTATTTTTGTATTTTTGTATTTTTGTATTTTTGTATTTTTGTATTTTTGTATTTTTGTATTTTTGTATTTTATATTTTTCGTATTTTTGTATTCTTGTATTTTTGTATTTTTGTATTTTTATATTTTTTTGTATTTTTGTGTTTTTGTATTTTTGTATTTTTGTATTTTTGTATTTTTGTATTTTTGTATTTTTGTATTTTTGTATTTTTGTATTTTTGTATTTTTGTATTTTTGTATTTTTGTATTTTTGTATTTTGTATTTTGTATTTTTGTATTTTGTATTTTTGTATTTTGTATTTTGTATTTTTGTATTTTTGTATTTTTGTATTTTTGTATTTTTGTATTTTTGTATTTTTGTATTTTTGTATTTTTGTATTTTTGTATTTTTGTATTTTTGTATTTTTGTATTTTTGTATTTTTGTATTTTTGTATTTTTTGTATTTTTGTATTTTTGTATTTTTGTATTTTTGTATTTTGTATTTTTGTATTTTTGTATTTTGTATTTTGTATTTTTGTATTTTTGTATTTTTGTATTTTTTGTATTTTTGTATTTTGTATTTTTGTATTTTTGTATTTTTGTATTTTTGTATTTTTGTATTTTTGTATTTTTGTATTTTTGTATTTTTGTATTTTTGTATTTTTGTATTTTTGTATTTTTGTATTTTTGTATTTTTGTATTTTTGTATTTTTGTATTTTTGTATTTTTGTATTTTATATTTTTCGTATTTTTGTATTCTTGTATTTTTGTATTTTTATATTTTTGTATTTTTGTGTTTTTGTATTTTTGTATTTTTGTATTTTTGTATTTTTGTATTTTATTTTTGTAATTTTTTTATATTTTTGTATTTTTGTATTTTTGTATTTTGTATTTTTGTATTTTTGTATTTTTGTATTTTTGTATTTTTGTATTTTTGTATTTTTGTATTTTTGTATTTTTGTATTTTTGTATTTTTGTATTTTTGTATTTTTGTATTTTTGTATTTTTGTATTTTTGTATTTTTGTATTTTTGTATTTTTGTATTTTGTATTTTTGTATTTTGTATTTTTGTATTTTGTATTTTGTATTTTTTGTATTTTTGTATTTTTGTATTTTTGTATTTTTGTATTTTTGTATTTTTGTATTTTTGTATTTTTGTATTTTTGTGTTTTTGTATTTTTGTATTTTTGTATTTTTGTATTTTTGTATTTTTGTATTTTTGTATTTTTGTATTTTTGTATTTTGTATTTTTGTATTTTGTATTTTTGTATTTTGTATTTTTGTATTTTTGTATTTTTGTATTTTTGTATTTTGTATTTTTGTATTTTTATATTTTCGTATTTTTGTATTCTTGTATTTTTGTATTTTTGTATTTTATATTTTTGTATTTTTGTGTTTTTGTATTTTGTATTTTGTATTTTTGTATTTTTGTATTTTTGTATTTTTGTATTTTTGTATTTTGTATTTTGTATTTTTGTATTTTTGTATTTTTGTATTTTTGTATTTTTACATTTTTGTAGTTTTGTATTTTTGTATTTTTGTATTTTTGTATTTTTGTATTTTTGTATTTTTGTATTTTTGTATTTTTGTATTTTTTTATTTTTGTATTTTTGTATTTTATATTTTTCGTATTTTTGTATTCTTGTATTTTTGTATTTTTGTATTTTTGTATTTTTGTATTTTTATATTTTTGTATTTTTGTATTTTTGTGTTTTTGTATTTTTGTATTTTTGTATTTTTGTATTTTTGTATTTTTGTATTTTTGTATTTTTGTATTTTTGTATTTTTGTATTTTTGTATTTTTGTATTTTGTATTTTGTATTTTTGTATTTTGTATTTTGTATTTTTGTATTTTTGTATTTTGTATTTTGTATTTTATGTTTTTGTATTTTTGTATTTTTGTATTTTTGTATTTTTGTATTTTTGTATTTTTGTATTTTTGTATTTTTGTATTTTTGTATTTTGTATTTTTGTATTTTTGTATTTGTATTTTTGTATTTTTGTATTTTGTATTTTTGTATTTTGTATTTTTGTATTTTTGTATTTTTGTATTTTGTATTTTGTATTTTTGTATTTTTGTATTTTTGTATTTTGTATTTTTGTATTTTTGTATTTTGTATTTTGTATTTTTGTATTTTTGTATTTTGTATTTTTGTATTTTTGTATTTTTGTATTTTGTATTTTTGTATTTTGTATTTTGTATTTTTGTATTTTTGTATTTTTTGTATTTTTGTATTTTTGTATTTTTGTATTTTTGTATTTTGTATTTTTGTATTTTTTGTATTTTGCATTTGTATTTTGTATTTTTGTATTTTTGTATTTTTGTATTTTTGTATTTTTGTATTTTTGTATTTTTTATTTTTGTATTTTTGTATTTTATATTTTTCGTATTTTTGTATTCTTGTATTTTTGTATTTTTGTATTTTTGTATTTTTATATTTTTGTATTTTTGTATTTTTGTGTTTTTGTATTTTTGTATTTTTGTATTTTTGTATTTTTGCATTTTTGTATTTTTGTATTTTTGTATTTTGTATTTTTGTATTTTTGTATTTTGTATTTTGTATTTTTGTATTTTTGTATTTTTGTATTTTTGTATTTTTTGTATTTTTGTATTTTTGTATTTTTGTATTTTTGTATTTTTGTATTTTTGTATTTTTGTATTTTTGTATTTTTGTATTTTTGTATTTTTGTATTTTTGTATTTTTGTATTTTTGTATTTTTGTATTTTTGTATTTTTGTATTTTTATATTTTGTATTTTTATTTTTGTATTTTTGTATTTTTTGTATTTTTGTATTTTTGTATTTTGTATTTTTGTATTTTTGTATTTTTGTATTTTTGTATTTTTGTATTTTTGTATTTTTGTATTTTGTATTTTGTATTTTTTGTATTTTTGTATTTTTTGTATTTTTGTATTTTGTATTTTTGTATTTTATATTTTTCGTATTTTTGTATTTTTGTATTTTTATATTTTTCGTATTTTTGTATTTTTGTACGCAATGGCTAATACTGTTGAAGTATGGCTGTGGGCCTCCACCAACGAAGCTCCGGCCAAGCTCGAATCACTTAGCAAGGCACAAAGATACCGGACATCCGTGTCAATCATTGTCGGAAATGTAAAGATGAGGTGGCAAGTTCCGCCGGCTGGAATTGGAAAGAAGCTTTTGAGTTTTGTTTGAAAGCTTTGCCAAAATTGGACACTAACCTTAGTCTGATTACTTTTATCCGGACTGAACTATTCAGATCGAAATTTGGAACCGGCATCCCAGTTTCTTGAATCACTTTCAGCGAAACATGGCTGTAGAACCACCGGAGAGATTGGTGTAGCTGGTGACCCGGATTTCTGGTTTCGTGACTCCGACGCAATCCTCGATACCGGCCATCTGGAGCAGCTTCTTCGGGACCGGGGCCGGCACAATGCCGGTATCACTGAGAACCGGATTGAGGCGTACCAGGACGGAACCGTACTTGCCAAAGACCTTGAAGAGCACGGTGTGGGGCTTGCCGACCTTGTTGCCCCAGTAACCACGGTGAACTGGCATGACCGACAGCTTGGCCAGGATAATGGCACCGCGGATGGCAGTGAGCACTTCCTTGCTGCACTTGACGCCGAGACAAATGTGGTCGTTGGAGTCACCGATGGCGACGAACGCCTTGAAACGGGTACACTGACCGGCACGATTCTGCTTTTGGACGGGCATGATCTTCAGCACATTCGTCCTTGAGCGAGCGGCTCAGGATCGGGAGCGAGTACAGGTAGATTTCCTCCAGGGTGCGGATCTTGCCATCGCGCACCAGACGACCCAGCTTGGGCACTGGAATCCATTAATTTTGCTTGCCGCGACCACGGCCTCGTCCGCGTCCTCCGTGGCTCTCACTGGCACCACCGCGAGAACCAAACCCTTGAAGATTTGTCCGTTCCGGAACTGTTTCCGTGCAAAACGCCGCTCAGCAGCAGGTGGACCTGCTGCGACACTCAACGAAATGAAATAAAAACAGGTTTGGTTTGCTGTATGTTTACTTTTGCGAAAGATGCGAACAGCTGATCTTGACAGCGTAACGCATTGGCTGCGGCGGACTTGGCAAAAGTGCGCCGCAAGCATGGTGTTTGCGATTTTGCAAACTTTTTGCTTCAATATCGAAAACATTTTTTCCAATATCGCAAACATTTTCGATGATTTCGGAAACTTCCAATGTTTTCGAATTCGTCGCAAATATTTTTCGGATCCAACGACCAGATTTTGTTCCGTGTAGGAATTTGAGAATTTAGGAATTTGGGAATTTAGGAATTAAGGAATTTGAGGATTTGAGAATTTAAGAATTTAGGAATTTGGGAATTTGGGAATTAAAGAATTAGGGGATTTGGAAATTTGGGAATTTAAGAATTTGTGAATTTGGGGATTTGGGAATTAAGGAATTTGACAATTGGGAATTTAGGAATTTAGGAATTTAGGGAATTGAAATTTAGAATTCAGGAATTTGGGAATTTGGGAATTGAAAATTAGGGATTTGGGAATTTGGGAATTGAAGAATTAGGAATTTGGGAATTTGAGAATTTAGAATTTAGGAATTTGGAATTCGGAATTTGAATTTAGGAATTTGGAATTTCAGAATTTGGGAATTTGGGATGCGAATTTTGGAAATTGGGAATTTGAGAATTTGGGAATTTAGAACTTGGGATTTTAGATTTAGGAATATAGAATTCAGGAATTTAGAATTCAGGAATTCAGAATTTAGGAATTTAGGAATTAAGGAATTTAGGAATTTTGGATTTGATTTAAAATTAGAATTTAGGAATTTAGAATTTAGGAATTAATGAATTTGAGAATTTAGGAGTTTAGAAATTTGAATGTAAGAATTTGTGAATTTGGGATTTTGGGAATTTGGAATTTGGGAATCGAAATTTGAGAATTAAGGAATTTGGGAATTAAGGAATTAAGGAATTTAGGGATTTGAGAATTTAAAATTTGGGAATTTAAGAATTTGGGAATTTGTGAATTTTGGAAATTGGGAATTTGAGAATTTGGGAATTTAGGAACTTGGGAATTTAGGAATTTAGGAGTTTAGGAATAAAGGAATTTAGGAATAAAGGAATTTAGGAATAAAGGAATTTAGGAATAAAGGAATTTAGGAATAAAGGAATTTAGGTATTTAGGAATTTAGGAATTTAGGAATTTAGGAATTTAGGAATTTAGGAATTTGAGAATTTAGAAAATTGGGAATATAAGAATTTGTGAATTTGGGAATTTGGGGATTTGGGAATTTAGGAATTTAGGAATTTAGGAATTTAGGAATTTAGGAATTTAGGAATTCAGGAATTTAGGAATTTAAGAATTAGGGAATTTGTAAATTGGAGAATTTTGGAATTAGTGAATTTGTTAATTTGGGAATTGAAGAATTTGTTAATTTGGGAATTTAAAAATTGAAGAATTTGTTAATTTTGGAATTTAAATTTGGGAATTTAAGATTTTGGGAATTTGGAATTTGAGAATTACGGAATTTGGGAATTTGTGAATTTGGGAATTAGTGAATTTGTTAATTTGGGAATTTAAGAATTGTTAATTTGGGAATTTGGGATTTTAAGAATTTGGGAATTTGGGATTTTGGAATTTTGGGAATTTGGAATTTGAGAATTTGGAATTTGGGAATGTGTGGATTTGGGAATTTTGAATTTGGGAATTTAAATGAATAAGTGAATTTGTAAATTTGGGAATTCAGGAATTTAAATTTAGAAATTAAGTAATTTAGGAATTTAGGAATTTAGGAATTTAAAAATGTAAGAATTTTAAATTTTGAATTCTTGAAGCTTTGAATTTTAAAATTTTAAATTTTGGAATTTAGAAATTTTGGAATTTTGAAATTTTGAAATTTTGGAATTTTGGAATTTTGGAATTTTGGAATTTTGGAATTTTGGAATTTTGGAATTTTGGAATTTTGGAATTTTGGAATTTTGGAATTTTGGAATTTTGGAATTTTAGAATTTTGGAATTTTGAATTTTGGAATTTTAGATTTTGGAATTTTGGAATTTTGGAATTTTGGAATTTTGGAAATTTGGAATTTTGGAATTTTAGAATTTTGGAATTTTGGAATTTTAGAATTTTAAATTTTAAATTTTAGAATTTCAAATTTTAAATTTTAAATTTTAGAATTTTAAATTTAGAATTTTAGAATTTTAGAATTTAGAATTTTAAATTTTAAATTTTAAATTTTAAATTTTAAATTTTAAATTTTAGAATTTATTTTAGAATTTTAAATTTTAGAATTTAAGAATTTAATTTTAAAATTTCAAATTTCAGAATTTCAGAGTTTCAAATTTTATAATTTTAGAATTTTAAAATTTTAGAATTTTAAAATTTTAGAATTTTAGAATTTTAAAATTTTAAATTTTAAATTTTAAATTTTAAATTTAAATTTTAGAATTTTAGAATTTTAGAATTTTAGAATTTTAGAATTTTAGAATTTTAGAATTTTAGAATTTTAGAATTTTAAATTTTAGAATTTTAGAATTTTAGAATTTTAGAATTTTAAATTTTAAATTTTAGAATTTTAAATTTTAAATTTTAGAATTTTAAATTTTAGAATTTTAGAATTTTAGAATTTTAAATTTTAAATTTTAAATTTTAGAATTTTAGAATTTTAGAATTTTAGAATTTTAAATTTTAAATTTTAAATTTTAAATTTTAAATTTTAGAATTTTAAATTTTAAATTTTAATTTTAAATTTTAAATTTTAAATTTTAGAATTTTAGAATTTTAGAATTTTAGAATTTTAGAATTTTAAATTTTAAATTTTAGAATTTTAAATTTTAAATTTTAAATTTTAAATTTTAAATTTTAGAATTTTAGAATTTTAGAATTTTAAATTTTAAATTTTAAATTTTAGATTTTAAATTTTAAATTTTAAATTTTAAATTTTAAATTTTAAATTTTAGAATTTTAGAATTTTAGAATTTTAGAATTTTAGAATTTTAAATTTTAGAATTTTAGAATTTTAAATTTTAAATTTTAGAATTTTAGAATTTTAGAATTTTAGAATTTTAGAATTTTAGAATTTTAGAATTTTAGAATTTTAGAATTTTAGAATTTTAGAATTTTAGAATTTTAGAATTTAGAATTTTAGAATTTTAGAATTTTAGAATTTTAGAATTTTAGAATTTTAGAATTTATTTTAGAATTTTAGAATTTTAGAATTTAAGAATTTAATTTTAAAATTTCAGAATTTCAGAATTTCAGAGTTTCAGAATTTTATAATTTTAGAATTTTAAAATTTTAGAATTTTAAAATTTTAGAATTTTAGAATTTTAAAATTTTAGAATTTTAGAATTTTAGAATTTTAGAATTTAAGAATTTTAGAATTTTAGAATTTTAGAATTTTAGAATTTTAGAATTTTAGAATTTTAGAATTTTAGAATTTTAAATTTTAAATTTTAAATTTTAAATTTTAAATTTTAGAATTTTAAATTTTAAATTTTAGAATTTTAGAATTTTAAATTTTAAATTTTAAATTTTAAATTTTAGAATTTTAAATTTTAGAATTTTAGAATTTTAGAATTTTAAATTTTAAATTTTAGAATTTTAGAATTTTAAATTTTAAATTTTAAATTTTAAATTTTAGAATTTTAGATTTTAAATTTTAGAATTTTAGAATTTTAGAATTTTAAATTTTAGAATTTTAGAATTTTAAATTTTAGAATTTTAAATTTTAAATTTTAAATTTTAAATTTTAAATTTTAGAATTTTAAATTTTAAATTTTAGAATTTTAGAATTTTAGAATTTTAGAATTTTAGAATTTTAGAATTTTAAATTTTAAATTTTAGAATTTTAGAATTTTAAAATTTTAGAATTTTAGAATTTTAGAATTTTAAATTTTAAATTTTAGAATTTTAAATTTTAAATTTTAAATTTTAGAATTTTAGAATTTTAGAATTTTAGAATTTTAGAATTTTAGAATTTTAGAATTTTAGAATTTTAGAATTTTAAATTCTAAATTTTAGAATTTTAAATTTTAGAATTTTAAATTTTAAATTTTAGAATTTTAGAATTTTAAATTTCAGAATTTTAAATTTTAGAATTTTAGAATTTTAGAATTTTAGAATTTTAGATTTTAGAATTTGGGAATTTTAGAATTTTAGAATTTGGGAATTTTAGAATTTTAGAATTTTAGAATTTTTGAATTTTGGAATTTTTGAATTGTAGAATTTTAGAATTTTAGAATTTTAGAATTTTAGAATTTTAGAATTTTAGAATTATAATTTTTGATGCAGAATTGAAGATTGTTAGTAGGGTGTAACAAAGTGTGTGTGGATGGGCTATTTGTGTGTGTGGAAGGGCTTGACTGAGATCTCCTCCAGGATACCGACGGAGCTCGAGTTCGGTAGATGCGTCTCGTCTCGTCGTGGAACCGTTTACCGGGTCGCTTTCCTCATTGCCGTGGTTCAATTCGAAGTGGCTGCAGATCTGGTGAAGATGTTGGCGTCGCTGCCTGTTGCGGAATGAAGGTCAATTAGGTCGGTCGATAACGAATAGGAGATTTTTTCATTATAATTTTATCAAGCTTTCGAAGGACGTACCTGCATCAGTTGCGTGGCTAGCCTAGTGTTGACTACTTTCTTCAACTCGTCATGCAGTGAAAGTGGCCCCTACAGCAGGAGGAGGAAGAGGAGGAGGAGGAGGAGGAGGAGGAGGAGGAAGAGGAGGAGGAGGAGGAGGAGGAGGAGGAGGAGGAGGAGGAGGAGGAGGAGGAGGAGGAGGAGGAGGAGGAGGAGGAGGAGGAGGAGGAGGAGGAGGAGGAGGAGGAGGAGGAGGAGGAGGAGGAGGAGGAGGAGGAGGAGGAGGAGGAGGAGGAGGAGGAGGAAGGGAGGAGGAGGAGGAGGAGGAGGAGAAGGAGGAGGAAGAGGAGGAGGAGGAGGAGGAAGAGGAGGAGGAGGAGGAGGAGGAGGAGGAGGAGGAGGAGGAGGAGGGCAAAAGCGTCAGTTTCGTCCCCGTCGCTAGTTTCGTAACTCTCGATGTTGCTTCTTGGTTCCGGCGATGCTATTATTCCGCAGTCCGCCTTCTCGGGCTTGTCCGTGGGCAATGGTCCCTATTCCCACTCCGGAACTGACACTCTGCTCGTCCTTTCCTTCACTCTTGCACGTCAGGATCGATGCTGGCGGTGCGGTTCGACCTCGCTCACTTCTCTCGGCCATGTGATTTCGGCACTTCCGAAACCTGCAGCTACAGCTGGACAGCACAGACGACCTACACGTCTTCCACTTGGCCACCATCCTCGGAACGGAACCTGCTACTTTCGGGCCACCAGTCACGATTTTTTTCTCGCAAACATTAACAAAAAAAACAAACAAACTGTCATCAACCTCGGGTTGACGTTTTGATTTAGGCTGCGTTTTGACAGATGTTACGCTCCCCAAAAAGGGTGACGGAAAAAGTTCCGCTTTCGAAAACAAAAGTTTTCGAAATCGAAGAAAATGTTTTCATATTTGAAAACATTGTAAACGAAATCGAAAACAATCGATGTTGTCGATTTTAAAACAATTAGTTTTCGGTTTTTCGGACAGGATTTCTATCCGTGTATATATACATGTTTAGTTCAGGTTTGTTTTTGATAGAATTTGGCTTATCCTACCATCTACTATATCATTATCTTTTGCCTTATCAGATTTTTCAAGTTTATGCGTCACATTATTTATCACATTTTCTGCTATAGTTTGGGACATTACAAAAATGATTGCATATTATTTCTACATAAAATATAGGAAATGTTAGTGACAAACACAGCCAATATTTGAAAAGACTTTTAGTCAAACTTCCAACCCTCAAACATTTTCATAAAATTATAGAGTTTTGCTTTCAAATGCTTTTGAGAGATCAAAATTTGGTTGAAAAATGGATTTTAGGCGAATTTTTTGATCGAAGCTCATCTGGATGCAGGGTTGGGTTGAAGAAGGTTTAGGAACTTCTATTTATTAAATTTTGCGTCTTAAAACTTATAACTAGTTCTTTTTGGACAATTTTATTTTTAGTGTTGAATTTCTACGTTTTCGCAAATCGACTATTTTGTATTTTCTAAGCGAATGAAACTTTGTCTAACATATATTTAAACTAGCTGAAAAATGCTCAATATGATTATGAACGCTCGGAAACGCCTTTCAAATTATTTTCAGTCGATATTACGTATATTTCCATTTAAATCCAGAGGTTAAAAAAAGAAAATAAGAAAAATATTTGTATTTTGTCCGGAATCTAAACAAAAAATTAACTCTTCAATGCCCATTTTTTGTATAATTTTGGATCTTTCCCGTGTTAAGGAAATCATTTTGAGCAACTTTTGATCTATGAAAAACATTACTTTTATTGTTTTATGTTTTTCTTGTTTTTTTTTTCTTTGTATTTGGTAAAGTTTATGCTTTTTTGTGATACTTTTTGGCTAGTTCTAAAATCTCTTATCATAACTTTTTGCCTTTTCATGTTTGACAGCCACCTTTCCATATATTGCATATATATTTTTTTTTACATTTTCTACTTCAAAATGATACCATTATCATTTTAATTTTTCAAATATGTAGATGTAAATAAAATAAATGAAAAAAAGAAAATGTTAGTGAAAAACACCGCAAAAATTGACTCAAAAAAAAATTACACTTTTTAACACTGGCAAAGTCACATTCAGCAAGTCAAACTTCCACATTTTGAAATTTTCTTAGATTTTAAGAGTTCTTCTTTTCAATGCTTTTTTTAAGTCAAAGATTGGTCCAAAAATGGATTATTATAGAATTTTTAGTTCGAAGCCCCCCTAAAGATTGTAGAGGGTTAACTTATTGTTTGGTTTTTTTTTTTTAAATTAAAAATCGTTTCAAATTTCCATTCCTATATAACTACTATTGATCGTAATGGTGATTTCATCAGTTCAGCCTATTTCAAAGGAATAAATACAATCAAAATCCACTCAGAACATTCTATTAGCTCTTGCAGCAGCTTTTGTCATTCAAATTAATCCCACCCTAATCCAATCATAAACAACTAATCCATGCTCCAAAATCACTTTTCTCCCTCTTTCAAAAAGACAGCCGCCACACTTTTCTCGTGTCGTGAACCGATGTAAATAAATATTATGAAATGTTTAATGGCTCGCGATCGCGTGTGATCTTTTCCCTCTCTCTCTCTCCCACCGAAAATCCAGAAAAGGTTATTTTTGGACCAAGGTGACTCTCCCCACCACAGGAGAGAACGAGAAACTACCAAAACTAAAGAACAAGACCTTTTCCTAATAAATTATGTTTTACATCGTAAAAATGACCACTCGCCGTTCGCGCTAGTGTCGTAAATTTTTCAACGTTCGTCCCCTGCGATGCAACAACTTCTTAAAAGGGGAGGAAATGCATTCGATATCGTGGCGCGAGTTTCGATGTCATTCTCGGTTTGCCCTTTTTTGGGGCTGCCAGCAGAACCGTTCTGAGCGAGCCCGTTTTGGAGGCCCCCAGTTGGTCTGCCGTGGAGTTGTTCGGTCAGAACAGGGGGGGCTCTCCATAATTGAAATTCTCCGGAGGGAAGTTATTTTTAGCTGCCGGGGAACACGATAAGATTTGTAAGGAAGCGAGGGAGATTCCAGAGGGATTTTTTTTTGCTTTGGAAGAAATTCCTGCGAGGTACGTGACCGATCGGGCTGAGACGCTTGCTACCCGGTGAAACATGAGAAATGGCAATTTATGCGTTCCAAGAGTGGAAGCCAAAGAAGGAAACATAAAATCGGGAAGCTGAATTACTCCGGATCAAAATCAAGGAAATATGGGAGGCATTGAAAATGAGATTGTAGCGTTCTGTGAGGTCGGAATGGCACCAGAATTGCTCGAAACTCAACGAGCAAAATACTCAAAATTCTAACAACGGAATTGGAATTGAGAATTATTAAAATTTATTAGTCTTTGCCTAACGTCCAAAGAGGACCCAAAAATGTATTGATTCTCCTTTTTCTTGTTATTTATTAAAATCATTTGCTTTCTTCAATTGTTTTTTTTTTTGCAAAAAACAACTGCAAATATAAAACAAAATATAAAACAAAGATAAAATATTTTTTTCTTTTTCTGAACTATTTGATGGGCATGCAGGTACACAAATTCTAAGTTTGTCATAAAAAAGTTTTTCTCAATTTCACCTAATTAGACCAAAAATAGACCATATTTTCATATGACGATATTTCGATAACTTTAAAACCATTTCGATTTTCAACAAAAAGAATATTAAAATCATTAAATCAGTTCGTATATTTCAAAAACGCGTGTTTAAAACGTTTTCAAAAGTCAGACTCGAACATAAAATTAATAAGGGGTTTTTAACCGAAAATTTAACATTTTTTTTATGACCTAACATTGAAAATTAATGCAACAGTTCTCGAGATATTGTCGTTTAAAAAATAGGATATAATTAAATACCAGTTGAAAATAATATTTTTCTCAAAAATCAAACATTAAAGACTGTGTTCCAACCACAAGAAATCCAATAAAAAATTTAATTAAAAATGAAGGAAATTTTCTCAGCTATTCGATATTTTTCCATCATGCAATGTTTGTATTGGTATAATTGGACTGTTATCATCTAAAAATATTTTTTATCAACACAAAAAGGTAGAGATATTTTCGATTACAAATTTGTTTTTGCATTTAAAAATAAATTCCTTTTCCAACATCTTTTTTTTCAAAATTAACAGCTCCGGAACCACGTTTTTCACTCTTCCTAACTCTCGTGAAAAAGATACATTTTTTAAGTCCCTTTAACTCTTTACAACCCAACTCTAGACGGGGTTTGACCGAAAAATTCACCAATAATCTTTTTTTTAACCAATTTTTAATCTTTAAAAAGCATTGAAATGAAGAACTTTTGAAATATCAGAAAATAAGAGAGTTGTCAGTTTGACTTGTTTTATGTGACTTTGCTAATGTTTTATGTATTTTTTCTGGGGTCAACTTTGGCTGTATAACATAACAAATAACATTTTCTATATTTTATGTTGAAATAAGTATGCAATAATTTTCGTATTGTCCCAGACTGCTACTTTTCGCATTTTTCTATAATTTTAATAATAATTATATCATTCTATGAATGAAAATATGAATGAAAAGCGGCTGTAAAAAAATTAAAAATTGAGACATGCTTAATGTAATGATAGGAGGTGGTCGAATATCCAAAAACTTCCAGAAACAAACATAATTTGCAAACATGATAATTGCAAATGATAATTTTAAAAATAAAACAAGAAAAACATTAAACAAGAGAACTTAAGTTTTCCGTAGAACAAAAGTTGCTCAAAATGACCACCTAAACGCGGAAAAAACAAAAAAATCGTAGATTTTCCTTTAAAAAAAATTAAGTGAAATAAAACAATTGAGTTTTTTTTTCACAATTTACAATTTTACCGAAGATACCGAAGATGCTGAAGATCACAAAATCCCTTCTGAAGATACACTTTTCGAATATACACATGTTAATTTTGTATGACAAGCCCTCACAATTCTATGGAGGCTTGTATGCAAATGACTTTTCTTGACATAGACAGAATTTCAGGCAAACAAAAAAAAACAAAATCCCAAGCAAAAAAAAAAATCGTGAAACTCTAGAAAATTATTTTACTCTAAATTAAGTAAAACAAGCTTCAATTTTTTGAGTTGATTTGTTAGATTAAAAGTCTATTATTCAATCACAGTTTTGGTATAAATCAATATTTGGTTTTAGTCCAGAATTCGACCATAATTTCATAATAACCCTGTTTTATTATTTTGCCATGGATTGTGTGTCCTAGAGGTGGACAAAAAAAGAGCGAACCGCTCAAAGAGCCGATTCACTGAAAAGAGCGAACGAACCACGGCTCACAAAAATAGAACCGCGGTTCTTTTCAAACTCCGGTCTTTTGAAAGAACCGTTTCAATATGGCATGATTTTTGTTATATATATAATTTATTGAATTTAAAAAAAACGTTACTTAATCCACCTTTAGGTGGTTGGTACTCCTCTCATTTATAGTGATTTCAATCCCCCTGAAGTGTCCACATGTTTATGGATCTCCCCTAACGTTCGCAGCACCTAAGAAGTCCTAATAAAAATAAGTGATGAGTAAAAAAACAGACTACCTACAGACTTTTTGTCAAGATTATACAGACACGGCCTTTGAGGAAAATGGCATCCCTCTACACGGCTTTTTCGTGGCGATCAGACCCGACCAGTTGAGGTTATGTGAATTCAGACCATTTTTTAAACTGCTTGTAATTTAAGATAGGTAAGTCAGATCTTGAAAATTCTTACTCCACTTAAAAGGTCTTCTCATATGCTTTCAAAAAATTTATAGCATGTGAGGGTTTCATGAAAAACCACCCTTTTTACCATAATTTTAATTTAATATGAAACAGTTTTTTTAACATAACTTTTTAAATAAATGATTAAACTGCATGAATTTAAATAGCAACTTAGGGGACGTTAAGACGGATCGATTAAAACCTTTCCGGCCAAAATCGGTTGAGCCTGAGACGAGATATTCCAGTGACATTGATTTGGTACACATGTCTACATACAGCCAAACACACAGACATTTGCTCAGCTGGTGATTCTGAGTCGATATGTACAATTGAAGGTAGGTCTAGGAGGTCTAACTTAAAAGTTCGTTTTTCGAGTGATTTTATAGCCTTTCCTCAGTAAAGTGAGGAAGGCAAATAGTATTAAATTTGTTTTTGAGAATTGAAAATGCAATTTCAAAAATTTCAATGCTTATAAAAGTTAATCCAAAAAGTAAATGATTTTCTAAACAAAATGAAATAAACTTTTCATTGTACAACTGAGTGTACATTCAAGTAATACCGGAAAACAAGTTTGAGCATTTCAAATTGCATAATTTGCCAAATATTACCAAAAATCTAATGAATATTAAAGAGCTTTTGGAAAAAATTAAATCATTTTGTCCGATTAAACATTAGCGTTTATAGACTTTAGCGATTTAATCAAAAAATCACTAATGCGTTTACTGACATCAACTTCAAAAACGTTTAATTTTGCAGAAATAAACGCAATGTTAAAATTAATAGCAATTTTTCAAATTCCATTTTTTTCGGCAAAAAAAAAGCTTTTAAATACTTCGATATTTTGAAAACTAATGATTGCAATACAACTGGGGTTGTGTAAAATGCATTTTAAAAATATGTTTTAATTCAAATGTTTATACCATGGCTTGTTATTTATTTATTTTTTTTTTGCGAATTTGGCCAGAGATGAGGGTTATAAACTTCAAAAAATATTTGGTACGGCCTAATTTATAAAAGTCTAATGTGAAATAACTTATAAAATCACACGATTCTTGAAAATTCTTGATGATTCTTTTCATCCAAATTTTGAAAAGGAGCAAAAGAGCCGTTTAAAAGAGCGGCTCTTTTTGAAGAGCGAACGGAAATGAGCGGCTCCTAAAAAAGAGCGATTTTGCCCACCTCTAGTGTGTCCTAATGCGTGTCTGGCAAAATAAACTTAATAAAATTTGCACTGAATATAGATTCGATAAAAAATTATTTTAATATTAAAAAAATCAAAATATTCAGAGCTGGGTGACATAGGTGATAAAATATTTACAAGATGTTTGCCAAAATGTACTTTAAAAATAATTTAAATTTGGAAAAACCATAAAATTAAATGTATAAAATCTTAGACCTTATTTTAAGTATGAAAAGAAAATAATTATCGAATTTTTCGTCAAAGCGTTAATAATTCTAACGAGGTTTAAGTCTCGGGTTAGTTTCCAAAAGGTCCAAGCGCCTGTTGTAAATAATGACGTATATCGATCGGTTTTCGATCAAATTCAAAAATGCATTAAATTGTTCATATGCACGTCGATTAAATGGTCTGTATTAAAAAAAAACTATGCAAATTAGATTAGCTTCGAAGAAAAAACGTATTAAGGGCTGTTACGACATTTTGCAAACCAACCAGAGAAGTGTACATGATTGTCTCCTATGAAATCTCACTTACTGTTTTATGCTGGATTTTAAAATTCATCGTTTTCTCAACTTTCAGTTTTTTTTGCTGTGGCAACGCTTCCAAAATTAATTTTCAATCCGAAATCCTTTCTTGAAAAAAAATAAATAAATATATATATATATATTGAATAGGGTGGGTACGTTTTTCAAAAAGTTCTCGGATCAAGTTTTAGTATGGTTCCCCTTGTAGGGCATGCCCATTAGGGTGGGTACGGATTTTGAAAAGTTCTCAGATCAAGTTCTGGTGTGGTTCCCCTTGTAGGGCATACCCAAAGGGACTCTCACGCCAAATTTCAGCTCATTTGGTTGAAAACTGGCTTGTCTCAAGCGAGTTCAAGTTTACATGGAATTTACTATGGGAAATTTTGAATTTTCGTTCATTCGCTCCTACAGGCCTGGGGAAAACATGTAGAAACTTCTAGGATGGCCAGAAATGAGCGGAATCGTCTGGAAAACAACTTTCCCTAAGAGACCAGGTCGATTCGTTCAACCCCCATCGAGCTCAACGGCAATACATGCGGGGTTTTCGGAACCAACGGTTTTCTCCAGAAAAGCATCAAATTTTCCTTAGCATGCTATGAATGCTTGATGAACTCCGCGACGCCACATGTCAAACAGCTATCACGTGATTGTAAAATTTGCACCATAACATTTTTTTGTCTTATTTGGAGGTTTACAATACAGCTAAATAGTATCAGGATCACCATAAATTTTAATTCTATGGTTCAAAAAGTAATAAAAAGTATTTTTTTATAGGCGATGCTAGTCCACGTGGTAGCTGTTTGACATGTGGCGTCGCGGAGTTCATCAAGCATTCATAGCATGCTAAGGAAAATTTGATGCTTTTCTGGGGAAAACCGTTGGTTCCGAAAACCCCGGATGTATTGCCGTTGAGCTCGATGGGGGTTGAACGAATCGACCTGGTCTCTTAGGGAAAGTTGTTTTCCAGACGATTCCGCTCATTTCTGGCCATCCTAGAAGTTTCTACATGTTTTCCCCAGGCCTGTAGGAGCGAATGAACGAAAATTCAAAATTTCCCATAGTAAATTCCATGTAAACTTGAACTCGCTTGAGATAAGCCAGTTTTCAACCAAATGAGCTGAAATTTGGCGTGAGAGTCCCTATGGGTATGCCCTACAAAGGGAACCACACCAGAACTTGATCTGAGAACTTTTCAAAATCCGTACCCACCCTAATGCCCATAGGGACTTTCATGCCAAATATCAGCACATTTGGTTGTAAACTGGCTGCGCGCATCAGGGTTAAAGTTTACATGGGAATTACTATGGGAAACTGGAACTTTTTGTTCAAACGCTCCTACAGGTCTGGGAAAATCACGCGCCAACTTCTGGTATGGTCAGGCCTATGCGGAATGGTCTGGAGAACATTTTTTCCGAAGAGAGCATATGGATTCGTTGTCCCTAGACCTGGCGCATCGGCAAACAATTCGATGTGTCCGGAATCAACGGTTTTCTCTGAAAAAAGCATCAAATTTTCCTTAGCATGCTATGAAAGCTTGATGAACACCGCGACGCCATATGTCAGACAGCTACCACGTGGGTGGGAAACGGTTGGAATATTCAATTGCAAACCTTCTTTTAACTAGAAAATGATCATTTCGAGCAATCCTGATATTATTTAGTCGAATTCAGAATCTTTGTATCGGAAATTTGTATTATTTTTCAAATATTTCAACCACGTGGTAGCTGCCTGACGTATGGCGTCGCGGTGTGCATCAAGCTTTCATAGCATGCTAAGGAAAATTTGATGCTTTTTCAGGGAAACCCGTTGATTCTGGAGACATCGGATTGTTTGCCGATGCGCCAGGTCTAGGTACAACGAATCCATATGCACTCTTCGGGAAAAATGTTCTCCAGACCATTCCGCATAGGCCTGACCATACCAGAAGTTGGCGCGTGATTTTCCCAGACCTGTAGGAGCATTTGAACAAAAAGTTCCAATTTCCCATAGTAATTCCCATGTAAACTTTAACCCTGATGCGCGCAGCCAGTTTACAACCAAATGAGCTGATATTTGGCATGAAAGTCCCTATGGGCATGCCCTACAAGGGGAACCATACTAAAACATGATCCGAGAACTTTTTGAAAAACGTACCCACCCTAATATTGAAGTATGTTTTTTAATAGTAGTTTATGCAACAAGTTGCAAAAAGAGGTTTTTTTCAGCACGAGTCGTACATTTATCCAACGAGGTTCACCGAGTTGGATAAATACGAAGAGTGCTGAAAAAAACAAGTTTTGCAACGAGTTCCATACAACATTTTTTGCAATTCCAAAAAACACACGCTGAGTGAAATTTTATGTCAAATTTTCATGTATTTTGTCAATAAGTCGTTTAAATAAAAAAAAATGTTGAAAGGTGTTACTTTTCGAAACAAGTGCTGAAAAGTTCAACTTTTCAGCACCCATTTGAGTGCTGAAAAGTAGAACTTTTCAGCATTTATTTTGAAAAGTGTTGCTATTCGATTCTGTTATTTTTGGTACAGAAAAGTAGGCTATTTCGTCGTTCAAGAATGACAGGAAAAGTAAGTAGTTTCACGACGGAATTGCAAAAAATACCTTTAAACTTTGCAGTTTCTAAACTTAAATAGCTAATGAACACTTTTCAATTCAGACTCTCAACCCCTCAAATTAAAAGTCCATTTTTGAAATCAACCCCAAATTATGCGTTGTTTTGACATCTCCCAACACCTCGTAAAGTCTCTACAAATCCACGCGATGTTTGCGGTCAAACCCCAAAAAAGCTCGTGAAATTTGACACGCTTTTACCTGCGTGCTTAAGCTTGGAGCCGTCAAAGCCACGCTGCTGTCGCTAATTGATCCATCAACACCAGCTATGTTCGCGCCCGTTTGGTGTGCGTGTCGATTAGTGCTGGAAAAGACGCATCTCTCTCTCTCTCTGAAGGTGCATCAAAATGCCATAATCATTAAACATCGCGGTTTGTTGATGTTAATTTCTTGCTTTATTGTTAAACTGACTCTTTAGTGCATGTCCCGTCCCGGTTTGCCATGCTGTTTTACGACCCACTTTGGAACCACTGCTGATGTTTGCACACGAAAAAATGGCTCAATCGTAGGTCCTCTTATTAATTGATTGTTGCGTAATTACGAGGGCTTGGCTCGATGATTTTTGTTCAGGTTTTGATGGTGCGCGCGTGGGAAACCGCATGCGTTGATGCGTTGTTGATAATTGATTGTATAAGGGAGGAGGATTAGGGCTGCGTTAGCTCGGTATTTAATCAGTTATGCAAATTGTTTGTTTGATTGCATTAGCTGGGGAGTAAATCAAATTTTATGATGAAGACCACATCAGTTGAAGCGGTTTCAGTGAACAACCCACAGCAACTGAGCATGAAAATTGTTTGAGTTTAAAGTCAAACAATTAATTGAAAATTTAATCTATAAATGAAATTTTCGAAAAAAAATAAATATTCAATATAATATTCTCACAATTCAAAATTAGTCACATTCCAAAAAATCGCAATGTTGCGATCATTCTGGTTCAAACCCAACCATCTCGTCGAAGGGCATTCTGACCGCCATCACAGAGTTGCGTTTGGCGCCAATCGTTTGGAGAGCGCGTCCATAAATCAAGCTACCCAAGGGCCAGAAAGGACACCCCACAAACGACGCATTCAGTAGTCAGGCATCAATGGCACCATAGATCAACTTCAAAAACCGACCAGAATCCAGCAACGGGTCCATTCTTCACTCTGCACGACCGCCAATGGACCAATAAATTGCTGAAGACCAACAGAGCAAAAACAAAGGGAGCACGCAATTAAAAGCCTATTCACAGTCCCTCGACGTCCCGAACTATGTAGGTTAGGGTCTCCAAAGAGGTTACAAAACGGTCGCGCCACGCCTCTCACCTCACATGGACCGCGTCGATATCGAGCTCGCTAAAACACAACCAGTCAAAATATTTCGCTCAATTAATGCACCCAGCGGCACTTTATCACTCTGGGTAGAGTGAATTGGAAAAATGAATGGCAAAAAAAAGGGTTCAACGCAACGTGTGCCCTGGAATGCGATTCGATTTCTTTAAAAGGTTTTCCACTCGTGGCACAGTTTTTATGCACTTTGATTTGATTTGATTTTTTTTGGGTTACGTTTCTTAGCGCGGAATGGTACTGAAATTGCAAAATTTAATCTTTTTAAAAAAGGCATTAGAGTAATTTGCTGCGAAATCGGTCATTTTTAATTTTATTTTTTAATGTGATTTCGATATGCCCAAAGAAGCCATTTTACATCATAAGTTTGTCCATATAATTTTCCATACAAATTTGACAGCTGTCTATACAAAAGTGATTTTTGAATATCCAAAAATCTCTATGGGTAATTCTCCGCCAACTCACACAGTAGTTGCCCCGACCCCTCTTCGATTTGCGTGAAACTTTGTCCTAAGGGGTAACTTTTGTCCCTGATCACGAATCCGAGGTCCGTTTTTTGATATCTCGTGACGGAGGGGCGGTACGACCCCTTGCATTTTTGAACAGGCGAAAAAAGAGGTGTTTTTTAATAATTTACAGCCTGAAACGGTGATGAGATAGAAATTTGGTGTCAAAGGGTCTTTTTATGTAAAATTAGACGCCCGATTTGATGGCGTACTTAGAATTCCGAAAAAACGTATTTTACATCGAAAAAAACACTAAAAAAGTTTTAAAAATTCTCCCATTTTCCGTTACTCGACTGTACATTTTTTTTGGAACATGCCATTTTATGGGAAATTTAATTTTCTTTTCGAATCTACATTGACTATACATTACATTTTTTTTAATTGTCTGCTCTACAACTTTGTTGAACATTGTAACACTCTAAAAAATAACCCTGCAAAGTTAGAAAAAACACGAAATTTAAAAATGAAAATTTTTGTTCCAGATGAAAAAATGACCCTTTTGAGTCATAAAATGACAAGTTCCAAAAAAATTTACAGTCGAGTAACGGAAAATGGGAGAATTTTTAAAACTTTTTTAGTGTTTTTTCGATGAAAAATACGTTTTTTTCGGAATTCTGAGTACGCCATTAAATCGGGCGTCTAATTTTACATAAAAGACCCTTAAACACCAAATTTCTATCTCATCACCGTTTCAGGCTGCAAATTATTGAAAAACACCTCTTTTTTCGCATGTTCAAAAATGGAAGGGGTCGTACCGCCCCTCCGTCACGAGATATCAAAAAATGGACCTCGGATTCGTGATCAGGGACAAAAGTTACCCCTTCGGACAAAGTTTCACGCAAATCGAAGAGGGGTCGGGGCAACTTTTCCCGATTTCGTGTGAGTTGGTAGAGAATTACCCCTATCTTTTGAAGAAAGTTTTTGATCGACTTAGTGTTTCGGCAAAGTTGTAGGTATTGATAAGGACTTTTTAATTTCACTTTTTGTCATTAAAACTTAATTTGCAAAAAAACATAATTTGTTTATTTGCTGATATGTTTTATGCGGTCGCAAAAATTTTTAACTTCATTTGTATATGTAAAGTCAAATTTGCAATCAAAAAGTATTGTAGTGAAATTTTGATAAAGTGCACCGTTTCAAGATAGAGCCATTTTTAGGTTACTTTTTGAAAATAATAAGTTTTTCATTTTTTTAAACTAGTGTTTGCCCTCTTTTTCCAATTTTTGTTTTTTTGAAGAGCTGAGATTTTTCTTTATATTTTGCTTTTTTGAACTTTGTTGATACGACCCTTAGTTGCTAAGCTATTGAAATGCAACAGGAAAATTGAAGTTTTCTAATTCTCACCCAAACAACCCACCATTTTCTAATGGGGTAATTCTCCGCCAACTCACACAGCAGTTGCCCCGACCCCTCTTCGATTTGCGTGAAACTTTGTCCTAAGGGGTAACTTTTGTCCCTAATCACGAATCCGAGGTCCGTTTTTTGATATCTTGTGACGGAGGGACGGTACGACCCCTTCCATTTTTGAACATGTGAAAAAAGAGGTGTTTTTCAATAATTTGCAGCCTGAAACGGTGATGAGATAGAAATTTGGTGTCAAAGGGACTTTTGTGTAAAATTAGACGCCCGATTTGATGGCGTACTCAGAATTCCGAATAAACGTATTTTCATCGAAAAACACTAAAAAAGTTTTAAAAATTCTCCCATTTTCCGTTACTCGACTGTAAAAATTTTTGGAACATGTCATTTTATGGGAAATTTAATGTACTTTTCGAATCTACATTGTCCCAGAAGGGTCATTTTTTCATTTAGAACAAAAATTTCATTTTAAAATTTCGTATTTTTTCTAACTTTGCAGGTTTATTTTTTGGAGTGTAACAATGTTCTACAAAGTTGTAGAGCAGACAATTACAAAAATTTTGATATATAGACATAAGGGGTTTGCTTATTAACATCACGAGTTATCGCGATTTTACGAAAAAAAGTTTTGAAAAAGTTGGTCGTCATCGATCATGGCCATTCATGGTCACCCGCGACAGACACGGACGACGAAACAAAGAGAAACGCAAAAAGTAACTTTTTCAAAACTTTTTTTCGTAAAATCGCGATAACTCGTGATGTTTATAAGCAAACCCCTTATGTCTATATATCAAAATTTTTGTAATTGTCTGCTCTACAACTTTGTAGAACATTATTACACTCTAAAAAATGACCCTGCAAAGTTAGAAAAAACACGAAATTTTAAAATGAAAAATTTTGTTCTAAATGAAAAAATGACCCTTCTGGGACAATGTAGATTCGAAAAGTACATTAAATTTCCCATAAAATGACATGTTCCAAAATTTTTTACAGTCGAGTAACGGAAAATGGGAGAATTTTTAAAACTTCTTTAGTGTTTTTTTCGATGAAAAATACGTTTATTCGGAATTCTGAGTACGCCATCAAATCGGGCGTCTAATTTTACATAAAAGTCCCTTTGAGACCAAATTTCTATCTCATCACCGTTTCAGGCTGCAAATTATTGAAAAACACCTCTTTTTTCGCATGTTCAAAAATGGAAGGGGTCGTACCGCCCCTCCGTCACGAGATATCAAAAAACGGACCTCGGATTCGTGATCAGGGACAAAAGTTACCCCTTAGGACAAAGTTTCACGAAAATCGAAGAGGGGTCGGGGCAACTTTTCCCGATTTCGTGTGAGTTGGTAGAGAATTACCCAATGTTAAAAAAAATCAATGATAAAATATGGAACATTCGTGGAATTTTCCGATCTTTTCGAAAACAATATTTTTATTTTTTTTAAATCAAGACCAACATTTCAAAATGGCCAAACATTCAATATTACTCAATTTTGAAGTGTTAGTCTTGATTGGCTTTTTCATCGAAAAATAAAGTTGAAAAAATTTGGCGACCAAAACATCGATTTAAAAAAAAACAATGTTGATTAAAAAATTCATAACTCGGTCAAAGATTTTTTGCACATTCTGGAAGTTTCTCAAAAGTTGGCATTTAATGTCCCCTAAAACATACCAGAAAAAAATAGTGTTTTTTGCAAACCAAGTTTTTGTGACAAAAAGTTAAATTAAAAATCGCCAAATTTTTTTACCGTGTTTAATTATTGTTTTTTTTTTAAAGTAGTCCTTATCCCATATCTACAACTTTGCCGAAAACTACAAATCGATCAAAGAATTCCTTCAAAAGAAACAGATTTTAGAATTTTCATGTATCATTTTTGTATGGACGGCTGCGAAATTTGTATGAAAAACTACATGGGCAAACTAATGATGCAAAATGGCTTCTTGTATACCGAATGCACCAAAAAAGTTTCTGTCGGATTAAAAGATACAAGAATTAAATTTTAGAAAAACACCTATTTCGTAGAGAATTACTCTATTTTAAAAAAGACAATAGGCTCGGGTTCAGCGCTTTACCTAGCCACCAGTTCAAGTCCCATTACAATGATTATTGTGATTTTTAAAATTTATATTAGACTTAAATCGATTGACTGATGATTCTGAAAACCATTTCTAGAATTTTTTAAAAAAAGGTCCCATAAACTAGAGGTGGGCAAGAGCCGTTCATTTTCGTTCGTTCATTAAAAAGAGCGGCTCTTTTGAACGGCTCTTTCGCTCTTTTTCAAAATGTTTATGAAACGGCTATTTTGATGAAGTGATTTTTAAGTGTTTCTACTAGACATATTATATATTATTATAAATCATTTGAAAAAAAAAACAGAAAACAAAGAACGTTCGCTTAAGAATTATACATTTGGTGATCCCTTTGTCAAGATTTCTACTCGAACCTAAACGTTCGAAAAATTGAATGGCTTTCAAAATACTAGATTTAAGAGAAAATCGCTATAAATTTTACGAAATCGCGTTTGTTTCTGCCAAAATTTAACAAATTCTGACATTTTATTTTAGAGAAAATAAACTTAAGGCCGATGCAAATATTTAAAAAAGTTTTTGTCCCTCGGCCCTGGCCGAGGTCAAGGGGGGGGGCAAAACATAAAAAAATATAAAAATTTAAATAACAAGCCATAGTCTTCACATTTAAATGAAAAAAGTGTTTTAAAATACATTTTACACTAGTTCAGTTGTTTTGAAATCTCTAGTTTTCAAAAAATCTAAGATCTGACAAAAATAAAAATTGTATCGAAAAAAAAGATTTTGCATCGAAAATTTTCAAAAAAATTTAAGATTTTTTAATAAACCTAAACATGCTAAAAATGTTTTTAAACGCAGCAGAATGTATTTTAATTTGATTTCAGCTGGTTGCACTTGAATTTTCATTGAAATTTTGAAGTTTATTGTAAAAATATTTTTTTTGCCCCCTGATTTTTCGGGCCAATTTTGAAGGGGGTGACAAAAACTTTTAAAAATATTTGTACCAGCCTAAGCATTAAAAAAAAACTAGGATAGGTACTGAAAACATAAGTTTGAAAACTTTTAAAGGGTGTAAAAATGGTGTCATCAATGTTGTTTATATTTATTTATAGATGAGAAAGTTGCATCCTAGAGCCCTTAAAAAACCGTGGGACAATTTTGGCCTTCATTTTTGATAAGCATTGAAATATTTGAAATTAAATTTTCAATCATGAAAAACAAATTTAATACTACAATTTGTTGGAAATTCAATGAAATATATTTATAAAAATAAAAAAGACACTTGCTCAAAAATCATTCCATCTTGGAATTGTTCACTGAAAAGACCAAAGTTTCAAAAAGAACCGCAGCTCTTTTTTGTGAGCCATGGTTCGATTGCTCTTTTTAGTGAACTGGCTCTTTGAGCGGCTCGCTCTTTTTTGCCCACCTCTACTATAAACTTTAGGAATCCCAAAACTTTATTCCTAATGTCACGTCAAATGACTGCAAACACGTTGCACTTAAAAACAAACGATTTTTCGAAAGTGCAGGGTGTTATGTCACAGACATGACCAGTATGACAAAGAAAATTGTTAAATAATAAAAAATCAAAAGCCGTGTTAATTGTTGTTGACTTTGTTGTAGAATCTTTTTTTAGAGTTGCCGATATACTTTAAGGAAGCTACCTTTTCTACCTGTTCAGTGGTTCAACTCAAACTTTTCCTACAAGAACTCGCTTAAAGGGCCGTTGCGTACAGATCGAAAGGAGGGAGTCACCCCAACCGAAACACGATTGATTGCATTATGCTACACTGTACTGGTCAGGTGAGTGACACAGCAAAAATCGTGTTAAATTAAGTGCAATCACGTACCAAAATGGCCGGCTGACAAGTGGGTCAACCTGATTGACCCAAATTTTAAAACGCATAGAAATGACCCAAAAATTTAACTCATTTGCATGCAATTTCGCTTCTGCGTTTATCGAAAGTAGGAAATTTATAAACAGGTGAGACTTAACCAACTTGACAATATTGTGAGAATTGCAGCATTCAAATTAGATGACACAATTCACCCTAGCCTAAAATTATGTTATCTCTCCCCCTTCAAAAATGATTACAGCACACCTTTCAACCGTGTAAAACATCATCACCTCGACGGCCGGGATGCCATTTTTGGCTGGCCGTGTGACGGGCCAGTGGAATGCTGAATTATGACATTTTTGGAACGGAACGGAATGGACAACGCCGTCGACGGCATCAGCTCTCTCAGCCCAGCGAAGAAATACGAGGCAGAAAATTAAAACGTGACACGAAAAGTAAATAATCGTAAGCGGTTTTTTTTTTGGGTTTCTTTTATTTTCGGGGGAGGTGTGAACTCTTTTTCTGCTCTGGCTTTTGGACTGGGCCGAGATTCGGTCGATTGGAGATACTAGACTTTAAAAGGGGTGACGAAATTTGGAGCGGATTTAGGAATGGGTTGAGAAATTTTGAGCTAACAAGTGTTTTTGGAAAAATGATACAAAAAAATTAAATTTGGTTAAAAAATAAACATCAGAAGATATAAAAACATGAAAAAAACATAAATCATAACTGTCCCAATCATAATCGCGCTCCATTTTCGACATTCGTGGTTGAAACGGAAAAACAGTAACAAAACTTTTCTCACACTTTCCGGTGACTCCCCCCCTTGAGCGTAAGTGTGCCATCGTAAATCAAGCGTTGCGCGCCTTTTAGTAATTAAAACTACATGCTCCCTCATTAACACCATGCGGCGGAGACGATTGCGTGGTGGACCAAGCGTTAAATCTTTTCAACAGGCTCTAAATCGACACTTTTTTCCAGTGTGATTTGGCCCTTTAATGGCCAGGTTCTGTTTTAACTTAGTTATATTAAAGGTTCTTTTTGTTGGGGCATTCTTGCCCAAATTTAGATGTGTCCAAATGTTAAAAATATGTTAAAAATCAACATTATTTTTTTATGTTTAATTCAAATGAAAATTGAACATGTCCAAATGAAAAAGTTGTCCCATTTGTAAAATTTCAATAGTAAACATGTGCCAAAATGTAAAAATGAACAAGTTGTCCCATTTGTATCAACAGTCAAAATGTTTTATAAATCAGCAACGAAAATCGAAAATGTCCAAATGACCAAGTTGTCCCATTTGTAAAATTTCAACAGTAAAAATGTTCCAAAATGTTAAAATGACCAACTTGTCCCATATGTAAAATATCAACAGTAAAAATGTTCTAAAATGTCAAAATGACCAACTTGTCCCATTTGTAAAATATCAACAGTTCAAATGTTTCATAAATCAGCAACGACAATCGAAAATGTCCAAATGACCAACTTGTCCCATTTGTATTGTAAAATTTCAACAGTAAAAATGATCGAAAAAGTCAAAGGGACCATCCATAAACCACGTGGACACTTTAGGGGGTATGGCGATTGTCCACGATCCATACAAAAAGTTTTTTTGTATGGACAATTTTCCACGAGGGGGGGGGGGGGGTTGAGATTTCCAAAAAAGTGTCCACGTGGTTTGTGGATGGTCCCAAAATAATCAACAGTAAAAATGTTTCATAAACAAGCAACGAAAATCGAAAATGTCCAAATGACCAAGTTGTCCCATTTGTAAAATTTCAACAATAAAAATGTTCCAAAATGTCAAAATGACCAATTAATCCCATTTGTATAATATTAACAGTCAAAATGTTTCATAAATCAGCAACGAAAATCGAAAATGTCCAAATGACCAAGTTGTCCCATTTGTAAAATATCAACAGTACAAATGTTCCAAAATGCCAAAATGACCAACTTGTCCCATTTGTATGATATCAACAGTCAAAGTTTTTCATATGTCTCAAACGAATATGCCCAAATGATCAACCTGTCCCATTTGTAAAATATCAAAAGTTTAAAATAAATAAAAGTCTCAAACGAAAACCAAAAATATCAATGACCAATCTGTCCCAAATGTAATGAAATTACCAAATAACTAACCTAAATATAAAAAAAATGTCCAAACGACCAACTTGTCCCAAATGGACTCGAAAGGGTTCAGCACTCTGAACCCGTAACCAAAACAGGGTCACACCAGTCGCGACCAAGTGAAAGAATTTCCCCCCATTTTCTAGCCGTTTCGTTGGTGCACTTACGTTAATTGGTTTCGATTTTCAATTTCGCGGTCAGCATGGCGTGAAAAAAGGGGCATCTTACCTAGAAACGGGAGAAGAAAGAGAAGAAAAGATGGAAAATTTAGTCTAAATAGAAAACACACAACACTCTCATGAATCATCTCCCCTTCTCCCTATCCCCTTCTCGGTGACTTTCCCGACCCCTCGCGATGGAATCAAAACAACGTTTAGCATTATTTAGTGACGAGGCCGTTGCGTTTTCCCAAGCCCTCGCGAGGGCTTCTTCACCCGCGTAAGTAGATGCAAATTGCTGGCTACGGCGCGCAGGCATTAAATAAATCACCTTCCCTGACGGTGATTAAGGGGCCCTATCGCACGCGCAAATTAGACTAAGGCAAACTGGCTGGCGCTTCGATTAGCTCGAGCGGGTTTGTAATGAGTCGCGCGCTGTCCCACGCGGAGTCGCGAAAGGGTGGGGCGCAAGGTGGGACAGAAGTTGGGCTTTTATAGCTGATTAGGGGTTAGTTTGGAGAATATATAAATAAGGTTTAGGACCAAGGGTCAAGTTTGTCCCAGCATGTACACGTAAAATGTCCCACAAACAAATCTTCTTAATTGTACACAAAATTTTCAATTTGTTTAAATCTTACTGGGGAAAACGAGAATTTGAAACAAAAAAATCTAGTGAGAGCTTTTTACGGTAGTCCTTTTCAGCCTTAGTTTATCTCACTGAAATCTTAGATACTTTCAAAAATTGATGCAATTATGAAAAAAACACTAAGCTGATGAGTTTCCACTACAAAAGTTCCCTTACCACCGTAACAGAACAATCTCGTTTTAACTATGAAACTGATTAGTGCTGTTTTTTGTGTATACATTATAATGTTTCGAATCCAGCTGTCGTTTGCTTACACTGCCGATGCCCTGGACTACATCTTGAAGGCAGTCGAGTTTCTTGAAAGTATTCACGCTGGCGTGTTTAGTTGCGTTTTTTGGGATATTTCTGCGAGGCATACCTATGACAACATTCAGCAAGCTGTACTGGAATCAAGCCGTCTGACCAACGTGGTGCGTTACGTTGTTAAGGGCTGTCACCGTACGGCACTGGAGATCGTGCCCTGGAGTCCGACCGTGTTGTTCATTTGGCCGGGATACGATGCCAAATATTTAGGACTCGAGGAGACTAGGAGAAATATTTATTCATCGACGGAATTGATAGATCCATCGACAAAAGTTGTGATTTTTGCTGACCTGCATGATCTGAAAGTAGCACAAACGATCGGTGGACAGTTGAATAATGTGAGATTTAGGTATTTCGTGTTTTTTGACGATCGTTCGATGCGTACGATGCAGTGCAATGGAGCCCATTACTGGATACATTTTAAGCCACCATATTCAATGTGGTTTTTCTATTGGTGGAACCGTTGGATGACCGGACTGAACATCGTCTATGCGAAAAATGATGATGAGTTTCCCTTCGATTGGAACTACATTTGGGTTCATGAAACAGCACGATACTTGCAAACTGAAGCTGTCGAATACCGCCATAGCTGTCGGGGATCTGGAAAGGCTTTTTATAAATGTCTAAACGAACAGAGGGGCAATCAACCACCGTGCGACATAATTTTTACTTTGATTACAGTTGCACACTCTGGTAGCAGACATACGGAATCACTCTTTACGACCATTCCACTGTTTGTTGAAATTGTAGTGCCCCGCGATAGACCGTTGAACGTGGCCGAACTATTGCTAATGCCATTCGAATGGCAAGTTTGGACGCTATTGGTAACGATCCTCGTTATGTCGGAAGTGGTGAAACATCGCTTTCCTGCCCTTTTCAGAAACAATCCGACACTACTCGCAATATGTGGCTTCGAGCGGTACAACCTGCATCGAGCAGGCTCGCTGGAAAAAATCCTGTTTTTGTCGCTGATCGTGCTGATGTTCTTCATGTCCAACGCGTTTGAAACCAAGATCGTATCCCTGATGGTACGCAAACCATCAATTCAGCGCATCAACACCTTGGAAGACGTTGCCAAGTCTGACCTCAAGTTTCACTTTGACCTGGACAGTAATCCGCACTTTGCCAACCATTCAATGATCGGAAAGATGGTTGCGCACGGTAGTGATCCCTGGATTTACGATACCATGCCAGGCATCGCGATGATCTGGTACAGTGACTTTGTTGAGCTACGCAAAGAACTGGCCTACGACTACGAACGGATGCAACCCTTCTACGTGCTGCTCGGCTACCGGTACTTCTACAGCAACGAGCTCTACTGGACCACCGAACGGTTCATCTTCCTCAAGCCGTTACAGCTCATCCACATCCGGCTCGTTGAAGCGGGTCTGATCGATCTGTGGAAACGGGTGTGGCGGGCGAGGGTGCGCTTTTGGTACATCGGTCGCCGAAGACCCCGAATGGACAGCGACACCAGGATGGATCTGACCTTTGAGGACATGCAGCTGGCTTGGATATCACTGGCAGCGGGATTGATCGCCAGTGGGGTGTTGTTTGCCGTGGAAGTTGTGTCAAGCTGCGTGAAATCCTCATTCATTGAGTTACAGAGTGTTTATTAGAGCGTATCAAAAATGACTTTTTGGCGGACATTAAGGGGCAGGTTCCGGTGGGCATACTGAGCCCAAGTCCCAAATATAAGCTTGATTGGACGTAACAGAAGCTGGCGCCCTTCAATTTTAAATGGGATTTAACCCGTAAAAAAGATTTTTTCAAAAATGTCATTTTTCGAGGCACTTTGGTCACTAATGCGTTTACCAAAACATCACTCAGGTGTAGGCCAGATCCTTGCACATCTTTTGGTAGTATATATATTAGGGTGGGTACGGATTTTCAAAAGTTCTCAGATCAAGTTCTGGTGTGGTTCCTCTTGTAGGGCATACCCATAGGGACTCTCAGGCCAAATTTCAGCTCATTTGGTTGAAAACTGGCTTGTCTCAAGCGAGTTCAAGTTTACATGGGATTTACTATGGGAAATTTTGAATTTTCGTTCATTCGCTCCTACAGGCCTAGGGGAAACATGTAGAAACTTCTAGGATGGCCAGAAATGAGCGGAATTGTCTGGAGAACAACTTTCCCTAAGAGACCAGGTCGATTCGTTCAACCCCCATCGAGCTCAACGGCAATACATCCGGGGTTTTCGGAACCAACGGTTTTCCCCAGAAAAGCAACAAATTTTCCTTAGCATGCTATGAATGCTTGATGAATACCGCGCGCCACATGTCAAACAGCCACGGAAAGTTGTTCTCCAGACAATTCCGCTCATGTTTGGCCATCCTAGAAGTTTCTACATGTTTCCCCTAGGCCTGTAGGAGCGAATGAACGAAAATTCAAAATTTCCCATAGTAAATCCCATGTAAACTTGAACTCGCTTGAGACAAGCCAGTTTTCAACCAAATGAGCTGAAATTTGGCCTGAGAGTCCCTATGGGTATGCCCTACAAGGGAAACCACGCCAGAAATTGATCAGAGAACTTTTGAAAATCCGTACCCACCCTAATATATATAGTAGTCGACTCTCTGAATGTCAATATCCAAGGTACCTTCGAGGAAGAGAATCATCAGTTTACAGAACGATGCAGAATGAAGACTCGATTGAAAATATTGTTTTCTTGATATCCAACTATGGGAGAGAATCATGGCAACGTCCAGCAAACAAAAACAAACTAATGTCAAACACCCTTCAATGCTTCGTTTCGCAAAGAAAAATGTCTAGCCATGAGAAAGTGAAATTATTGACAACCGGAAGAGATTTTTAAAGCAAAAAGAATCCAAGGGACCGTCGAGGAAGAGATCCTTCAAGCAAGAGAAAATATCGAGGAATGAAGAGAATTGCAGTATGCAGATTGAAGGGTCCGAAGAATTCATCGAAAGATGGAGCAATATTGATATCGAGAAGATCGACAGCCGTAGAGTCGACTGTATAACATTGACGTTTTGAGCATCCTAGATCTCGGTTTAGGCCTTCAAAGTTTGGCATTTTTTTTTTCGAAAAATCGGTCCCAGCAAAATCAAATGGCGTCTCGAGCGTCGCGAGGTGCGACGCATATTTGTTTTGCTGGGGACGATTTTTCGAAAAAAATGCCTAACTTTGAAGGCCTGTATCGAGCGCTAGGAAGCTCAAAACTTCAATGTTATATATACCAAAAGATGCGCAAGGATCTGACCTACACCCTAGTGATGATTTGGTAAACGCATTAGTGGCCAAAGTGCCTCAAAATTGAAAAATCTTTTTTTACGGGTTCAATCCCATTTAAAATTGAAGCGCGGAGGGATTTGGGCTCAGTATGCCCACCGGAACCAGCCTCTGAATGCCCGCCAAAAAGTCATTGTTGTTACATCCTAGTGTTTATACATTGTTTGAAATTATTAAATTCACAGATTTTTATCAAGCTATACAAGGATTTTATGTTTTAATCCAATAATCCTAATGCACAGTGTAAAAGGAAATTCCTCGCCAACCATGAACCTGATCGGACGCGTTTTCTTGACACTGGTCAAAATCCAGCTGTCCTTTGCCTTCCGTTACGAAGCACTAGATTACGTCCTCCGAACAATCGATTACCTTGACAGTGTGCAAGCCGGGGTGTTCAGCTGCATTTTCTGGGACATTTCAACCGAGCAATCCCATCATGGCAGCGTTTTCTACGCGATTCTTGAATCTAATCGATTGGACCACGTGGTAAAATACGCAGTCAGGGGATCCCACTTGGATGCTCTGGAAAAATTGCCATGGAAAGCATCGCTGCTGCTCATACTGGCAGGGGAGGATGTAATGCATCTAGAGCGGAAAGACACTAAACTTAACCTGTCCTTTTCGCTGCAATCGATTGATCCTGCTACTAAAGTTTTGGTATTTGCTAATTTGGAGAATCGCTCACTGGTACAGAGTTTGGGCAAGCAAATTTTTGATGCTAAATTTGTCTATTTCATCATTTTGGACTGTGAAACGGGTCGAGTTGTTCAGTGCAATGGAGTAAACAACTGGGTTTTGCCAAAAGCACCACATTTGATGTACCTTTTTACATGGAATTACCGTTGGATGGCGGGTCGCAATATAACCTATGTGAAAAGTGAAGATTTATTTCCTTTCTACTGGAACCATCGCTGGGTGAACGAAACTGCTCGCTACTTGTACACAGAGGCCGTCGAGTATGAACATAACTGTCCTGGTTCGGGTTCTCCGTTCTTCAAGTGTTTGAATAAGGTTCGCGAAAACCAAAATGCTTACAATATTATACTGACACTGGTCGATGTGGTACAAAATCCCAACCAAAAACATTCACGAATTCTCCACACAAGCATTCCGCTCTTCATGGAAATCGCAGTGCCACGCGACAGACCAGTGAACGTCGCTGAGTTGATATCGATGCCGTTCAGATGGCAAGTTTGGACTCTGCTCATCGCAATTCTTGTCGCATTCGAAGTTGCCAAATGCCTATTTCCGGAACATTTCACAAACAACCCGACTCTGCTCGCATTGTGCGGCTTCCAGCGGCTTAATCTGCACCAAGCAGGACGGCTGGAGAAGCTAACACTTTTGTCGCTGATCATCCTGATGTTCTTCCTGTCCAACGCCTTCGAAACCAAGTTCGTGTCACTGATGATCAACCGACCTTCGATTCAGCGCATCAAAACTGTGGAAGACCTCGTCAGTTCCGACCTAAAGTTCCACTTTGATTTGGAGGGCAGTCCACAGTTTGCGAACCATGCGGTGATCGGACACATGGTAGTTCACGGCAGTGATTCCTGGGTGTACGAAACAGTACCGGGAGTTGCTATGCTTTGGTACAGTTTCATGGCTGAGCTGCGCAAGGATCTTGCTTACGATTACGAGCGAATGCAACCGTTTTACGTGATGCTGGATTACAGATATTTTCACGGCTTTGAATTTTACTGGACAGAGGACAGGTTCCTTTTTCTCGATACCTTCCGGTACGTTCATTCGATTCTGTGCGAAGCTGGTTTGATGGACCTGTGGAAGCAAAGGTGGTCAGATATAATGCGATGGCATTTCATTGGTGTAAGACCCCGAGCGGACTTCAACGAACGGGAGGATCTCAAATTTGAAGACATGAAACCGGCTTGGATGAGTTTGGCGATCGGGTTGAGTGCTGGATTGGGTGCGTTTCTTGTTGAGCATTTGATAAATGGGGTCAACCTCTGGTTGAAATTTCACTTAAGAAGCTTGAAGATTTATTTAAGGAAGATTTCTTTGAAAGGCGTCGTTTGTAAAAGAAATTGTGGCAAATAAATCATAACGAATAATCATTCGAAAAGAGCTGCTTTCGAGTCAGCGTTCAAATCGTTTAGTAACAACTTGCACCAGAAATCGCAGCAAAGCCAGAACAGATCATGGGACTTGGTACTCTTCGCCATTCCCCGTGGATTTGCTCCAATTGCGCGACTTGCAAATGCAGCCGGGCTCGAGACCAGCAAGGAAGCAAGACGTTATCACGCCAACAAACAGCGCGTTTAAGACATCTCTATCATCATCATTAGTGTCTATTACGCTACCGACGACGACGACGGCGAGACAGCGCAGTCTCCGACGTGCTCCAAGATTCCCGGAAAATGATATAAATCGAGTGTCGTGTAACGCGTCGTCGTCGAAGCTGGGCCAGATTTTGAACCAGTTAGCCCACGTCTCGCAACAAACTCTCAACTCAACCCGCCAAGTCGTCCAATTACGGCCGGCGAGTGTTGGGCAGTAGCGGGCTCTGGAAGCCTAAGTTTGGTGTGATTCATCGCACGCCGGGTCTTATCAGCTAGGGTTGTTGCAGTTTGGGTCATTAGACCTCACTAACTGCTAGTAGTGGCGGCTGCCGGAATGGCGTCTAGATTTGCATGACGGCGCAGCGGCCAGAGTGGACAATTTATCGGTCACGGAAGCTTGAGTGCTGCTGCCCCCTTCTTGAGGTTGGCCACTTCAGACGTGTTGAGCAATATTGCAATTTTAGTTAATTACTGAAGAGGTTTTTTCTTCTGTTTTTGACTAAATTTTAATTATTTTTCCTAAACTTCTTCAATCGATAATTAAATTTTATAAAATGTTTTTATAATTGTTAAAATTAACTCAGTTAACAAAAACGATTATTGCCAATGGAGCACTTCCATTCGAGCAGTTTTTGCTTTTTTCTACAATGTATTTCTTATGGAGCGAACTGTCAAAAACTGCTCGAGTGCAGGTGCTCCATTAGACATTGACGAACATTAGGCACGCGAAAATCTCTTTAGAAAATTAACAATTTAACGGTCAAATTGAACGATCCGAAACTCACCACGGCTACTTGAACTTATAACCACTCAGCAACATGAGTTTCACAGTTGCTTGAAATTGTATGCACGCATTCACAACTAGACTAACAAGTAAATGAGCAGTGGTGAGTTTAATATTGCCGTGGTGAGTTTCCAATCACCTTTAATTGCAGTTTGGAATTAAAGATTTTTTACGTCTGTATGTCTGTGTTGAACTAAAATAATTTTTTTGGCAGCATTCGTAACTAGTTGACTTTTCACGTCTGTTTATCTATGGTTTGAAAACTTCAAAATTTAGAATTACATGAATAAGAAATTGTTCAAGATCTATTTTTATTTAAGATAAACTCTAGAAACATCAAACAGTATTTAGTTCATTTTTTTTAATCTCATTGGATCAACTCTTGTTTCCAGCTTGATAAGACTTTCCCATTCATGAAGATATGAGATGTAAACAACGCATGAGTCAGCAATGGCATGTCGATTTATAATGAAACCCATTGAAATTGATGTCAAACAAGCTCGTGATGTGTAATTTCGACATTGTAGTGCTTCGAATTGAGAAATAAGTTTAATTTCACTGCAAGAGAACCACCAATTAATGAAACCAGTAGCTCGCTAGAACAGCGATTCTCCCAGCAAAACCCGTCCCCGCACGTACTCACCTCAGGTAATTCTAGATAAAGTGGTAACACAAAACAGCTGGCAGTCGAGAATCACCTTCAAAGCTCAGCACACCATCACCGCAAGCCACGTGAAAACGTGAACGAACAAGCGCAGTTTTGCGTGTAGGCTTAAAGTTTCAATTTACACCACGTTCCCGGGCCGAAACACCTTGAAATTGACAACCCACAACTAGGCGACGAGCTGTAGAACCGAACGACAACCGCTCGCCGATTGCGCAAAAGGGAACTAAAGCGTTAGTATACGCCACACAGGTAGCGAAACGCGCTAAGTAAGTCGGGTTCGGACTAGCGATAAGATAGTACACAGACGACACCTCTCCAAATCATTCTCGATTCGCGGAATTCACCAATACAACAACAAAAGAGTTGATATCCGCGTCGCGCGAAGTAGAAACTCACCACACGCGCTCAGAACTGGCTCGAATTCACCACTCACACAGACGCTAAGCTGGTTGTTTTTGTTGTTGTGTCACGTAATGTTTACACCCGCCGCGAGACCTTTGAAAACTAATTACACCTCATTTGTCACCCCTCCCACCCCTTTTTACCCCCGCAATGTTGGTAATTGTTAGCTCTCTTTCGCTAAAAGTTACAAATTTCACTCACATTTCTTGTTGTTGTTTTTTTTTTTTGCTTCTTCCCATTAGTTTTCACCACGCAGAGCTCATAAGCTGCAGACATTTATAATCTTGTTACATAAAGCAACACTTCACATCCAGTGGTGGCGGCACCTCTTGACACACACCACACCGTGACATTCGTGACAAATCGTATTGCTGTTTTGCGTTACAGTCCCGGCTGAGCGGTTCTCCCCGGGGATGACGTAGCGGTGGCGATACCGATTGGGGAACTTATCAAGCGGTGTTCTTGCGAGGGGGGAGGGAAGGGTGGGGGGGGGGGGGTGTTTCAGTTGAAACTAGTGACGTTGAATACTTTTAACATCCGTCAATAATTGAATTATTAAGAAGCTCACCACGAAAGTTTAGAATTCACCACAGGCCATTAAAATTTGTTCGAAAAAGAGCGTCCAATTTCCCGTCCCGGGAATAAAAATCCCGGGATTTCCCGTCAAAAAAATATTTCCCGGGAATTCCCGAAATTCAAGCGGAAGTATACATTTTCTTAATATTTTTGGATCTATTTTTAAAAAAATGCTCTAGTAAAATAGAGAAACTCAATTTAATATCATGATTTATTTCTGATAATATTGGTTTCTGAAGAAACTGGAAATAGACCTAGCTTAATGAAAATAAACAATACGAATAGTTAACGTTTCTGTTTACCATGATTAAATTAGATGAAAATTGAATTGGTATCATTAAATATTTAAAAAAGGTTTTTGCAAGAAGAATTACTTCAATTCGTTAAAAAAAATTCTATCTAAAGTAAAAGAATTATAAAGCACTCGTGCTACAATGGGTGTTAGAAGGTTTAACCTGAAAAAAAAATCGAAGAGTGGTAGTGTTATGATGACAATTTATCGTATAATTCAAATCATGTTTTTGTTCTATAAAAATACATTTAACAGAAGTCAATTATAAACCTGAAAACCAAAAGGGAAAAAAAACATTAAAAAATCATTGAAAACAACTTTATATTGTTTAAGAGGTGCCCGAAAAATGCAAACATGTTTTAAAAACTTGCTCCAAATATTTGAAAACATTGAGTTGTTTGAAGTAAAACATACACGAGAAGTTAGATTTTTAAGGAAAAACTTAAAAGTTTAACTATTTTGTTCAAGAGTTGACATCAGTATAACTTGGTTAAGTGAAGTTATTTGTTATGAAAAAAATAATTTCTGAATGACTTAATGTGTCAAACCATATTTTCTTAAACTGGTCACAGAGGCAAGTTTAAAGAAATTTAAGATTGCGGAGTAAGGATTCATTTTACTTACTATCCAAACACTTTGATGAAAAAATACTTTTGAACAAAATTACAAGAGATCATTTTTTGATTTATTGTACGATTTGAGATTAAAAAAAAAATACATTTTCTTGTAGTTCTATGAATTTTTACATGCAGTCAAGCTATTAGTTGATCTTTACACATATTTTAACAATTAAAGTCGCTGTCCTATTCAATTTTGGTGCAAAATATGATTTAGAACTAAGATTAGAGCAATTTTCAATAATTTTAAAATTTCCCGGGAATTCCCGGGATTTCCCGGGAAATCTTTTAAAAATTTCCCGTTTCCCGGGAAATTGGTAACCCCGGGAAATTGGACGCTCTAGTTCGAAATCGCTTGAAGTGGCAGCTTTTCCTAACAAATATTTGGTGGTTTATGTCTGATTGTCTGTGGAAATAAGAGATAAGGGGTCGTGCATAAACCACGTGGCCTTTTTTTGGGAATTTTTGACCCCCCCCCCTACCCCCCCATGGTTTTTCGTGGTTTCTCGCCAACCCCCCCCCCCCCTATATGGCCACGTGGCTTTTTCCGCCCAGGTGAAAAATCTAAAAAAAACAAAATGAGTATAGATTTCGAAAATGTTTACCCATCAATGATATACTGTCAGTGGGGGCGACTTATGATCAAAAAACGATATTACTGTTGTTATTTAAACATGATAAAAACATTTCAAACTTCTTAAGAGCGAGTTTTTCACCGATGTGAAACAGGTCGTATCGAGGTGCTCCGATTTGGATGAAACTTTCAGGGTTTGTTTGTCTATACATGAGATGAACTCATGCCAAATATGAGCCCACTACGACAAAGGGAAGTGGGGTAAAACGGGCATTGAAGTTTGAGGTCTAAAAAAAAAGAAAAATCTTAAAATTGCTCGCATTTCCGTAAAACTTCATCAATTCCAACTCCGGTAGATGCATTCGAAAGGTCTTTTGAAGCCCTTCAAAATGTGCTATAGACATCCAGGATTGGTTTGACTTTTTCTCATAGCTTTTGCAAATTACTGTTAAAAATTAATTTTTTTAAAACCCTAATTTCTCTTTCCAACAGCCTCCAACACCCATACTCCCATAGGTCAAAAGATAGGCAATTTCATGGACTATAAGCCTACGGTATTAACTTTTTGGCCAATCGCAGTTTTTCTCATAGTTTTACGATTTTTCTAGAACAAACATTTTACAACGTTAGCTTTTGCCCTGTAGGCTTCCGTAGCGGCACTTTTTGATCTCAATTTTGTCATATTCGGAATCCTCAGAAAATTTTACATTAGATTGAGGTGTTGGTATTTTGAATTTGATTGGAAAAAATGCCATTTCGAATTCATTAAAATATTATTTAGAATTTTGTCGGATTAGGGGTAAAACAAGTTTTCGCCTACTTGATACAGCATTTGACGTGTTGATCATAGGGTAAATAATAATAATAATATTTCTTTTTTCAAGAATGTTTTAATTAATTATTTTTTAAATCAAAATAACAACTCCAATACTTCTAACTTACGTGAAATTGTCCGAGGATTCCGAATATGACAAAATTGAGACCAAAAAAGTGCCGCTATGGAAGCCTACAGGGAAAAAACTAACATTGTAAAATGTTTGTTCTAGAAAAATCGAAAAACTATGAGAAAAACTGCGATTGGCCAAAAAGTTAATACCGTAGGCTCATAGTGCATTAAATTACCTATCTTTTGACCTATGGGAGTATGGGTGTTGGAGGCTGTTGCCAAAAGTTATTAAGGTTTTAAAAAAATCAATTTTTAACAGTAATTTGCAAAAGCTATGAGAAAAAGTCAAACCAATCCTGGATGTCTATAGCACATTTTGAAGGGCTTCAAAAGAACTTTCGAATGCATCTACCGGAGTTGGAATTGATGAAGTTTTACGGAAATGCAAGCAATTTTAAGATTTTTCATGTTTTTTAGACCTCAAACTTCAATGCCCGTTTTACCCCACTTCCCTTTGTCGTAGAGGGCTCATATTTGGCATGAGTTCATCTCATGTATAGACAAACAAACCCTGAAAGTTTCATCCAAATCGGAGCACCTCGATACGACCTCTAGAACAAACCGAGCAGAATCTACAAATACTGCCTCTTAAATGTTGTTGAAAAACATATTTTCTTACTAACAAATCCGATTTTTTTTGTGAGTGAGATATTGGGAGTATGAGAATGGGATAATTCTTTCAAACATGTGCAGTTCTTTGAAATAAAGGCGACTTCTAAAAAAAAATTATTCAAAAAACAACCTATTCTTGATTGTTGACTTCTAAAATAGTTTTATATTTTTATTAAATAGCTTATTCTTAACTGTCGGAATGTTTTTTAATTTTTTCCATTCTTTAAGGTTCTTTAAAAAATGTTCGACTTCTGAAAATATCATTAAGTTTTTATTTTATTAAAAAAACGTTACTTAATCCACCTTTAGGTGGTTGGTGCCTTCCTCACATTCATAAAGTCAATACATTCAGTAAAAATAGCAACATTCCCTTAAAATGTTTAACAAATCAACTTTATTACTCATTTCATTTGATAGGGTTCACAGACCTTCAATTTTTCTGGTTCATCGGCAAGGTCTGATAAAAAAAAACCTATCCAACGATAGTTCACATGGAAGATTCAGACAATATTTCTATCACAATATCTGAGATCCGGCCTTCGAAAAGTATATAAATAACACTTAAGTGCCAATAATTTTTGATAGGGTTGTCAGATCCTTGATGTTTTAGGCTCATTTAAAAGGTCTTTCGATTATCTAACTAACGATGGGTTGCATGATGGACCCGGACATCATTTTCATTGAAATATCTGAGATCCGGCCTCTAAAAAGTGTATAAATAACACTTAAGTGCTAATAACTTTTGATAGTGTTGTCACATCTTCAATGTTTTGGGCTCATTTTAAAGGTCTTTTTAATACCTTTCTGAAAATGTATAACATGATAGGGTTTCTTGCAAAAACCACCCTTTTTACGATCTTCCGGACATACGCCAAAATCGTTTTTTTAGCATAACTTTTGAAGTACTTAACTAAACTTGCTGGTTATAAATAGAGACCTATGGGACCCCAAGACGGATCGAATGAGACTAATACGGTCAAAATCCGTTCATCCAGTCCGGAGATAATCGAGTGACAATTTTTTGTCCACCCACCTACACACATCCACACAGACATTTGCTCAGAACATGATTCTGAGTCGATAGGTATACGTGAAGATGGGTCTACGAGGTCGAATTAAGAAGTTCATTTTTCGAGTGATTTTATAGCCTTTCCTCAGTAAGGTGAGGAAGGAAAAAACCTATTCTTGATTGTCGTAATATTTTTGTGAGCTTTTCCATTCCTTCAAATATGAGCAGTTCTTCCAGAAAAAGTTTGATTTTCAATTTTTATTTTATTTAGTTTTAAAACCTATTCTTGACTGTTGTAATGTTTTTGTAAATTTTGCCATTCTTTCAAATATGAGCAGTTCTTTTTAAAAATACTACGTTTAAAATATTTTGTAAGTTTTTGATTTATTTATAAAAAAATGGTTGGAATATTTTAGTGACTAATCCAATTTTCCAAATATAAACAGTTAAGAAAAATGAGAAAGTTTTGTTTCTTTAATATTGTTGCAAGTTTTTTATCCATTTTCAATCTATCTTTCATGGTTACATAAGATCCTTAGAAAAATCTGACTTCAAAAATATACCTGCATATATATAAATAAAATCGATCGCATTAATTTATTATTAAATAAAAAATTTCAAAAAGTTGAATTTGGCAATTGATTTATCCTTTATTTTAAATTGAAAACATAACTAGCTGAAAGATTAGGAAATTCTTTATAATTTTACAATTTTGATCATACTTTTGGTTGCTAAGATATTTACCGTCAGAGGGGGTAACTATGGGTCAAAAAACGATACACCTCTCGTAATTACTTAATAACAAAAACAATTTAAATAACATCGAACATCTTCCAACGTAGATTTGTTCTTAGATAGTTTACTAACATTTTCCCAAAATATGGTGGATTTTGATGAACACTACCTTAAATGCCAATAGTTTCAAAATTGACCCAATCTCACATCTTAGAGGGGGTGACATTGGGTCAAATGAAACTAAAATGATGCTCAAATATAACCTGAGAAATGGTAAAATCCGTAAAAAATCACTTTGACCCAATCTCACTCCCCAAACCCAATGTCACCCCCACTGACGGTATGTTGAAAAAAAAAAATGAAAGATGAGTTTTTTTTTTAACATTCCAACGCCCAAGGCTCCAAAAAAGTTGGAACGGTAACTTCAACTCGCTGGTTCTCGGGCCTAACTCAACCAATCAAGATGATTCTTCTTTCTAGTGATTTGTTAGGATGTCTAGATCATTCTAGAACTTTGCAGATCTTAATTTGATCAAATCTGTAATTTTTGCGATCAAAAACATCGTTCCAACTTTTTTTTTCGCGTGTAAAAAAAAAATCGCCGAAAATTCCGCGGAGGCAGTCTTTTTAAAAAAGGTGGAACGATGTTTTCGGTCGCAGAAATTACAGATTTGATCAAATTAGGTTCTGCAAAGTTCTAGAATGATCTAGACATCCTAACAAATCACTGGAAAGAAGAATCATCTTGATTGGTTGAGTTAGGCCCGAGAACCAGCGAGTTGAAGTTACCGTTCCAACTTTTTTGGGAGGCTTGGGCGTCCGTGTAAGTTGGACATGCGTTGGGCGTTCCAGTGTTAATATTAATAAATATTTTTTTATTTATATTGATCTTTAATGGCGTTACATTAAAATTTTATTCACGAATACTGCCCATGTTCGAAAAAATGTCCCATATGCAAAAACAGCATGCTGAGAAAAACGCTTTTGAAGTTTGTCCCACACATAAGGCTACTTGCTAAATTTTCGCGAAAAAAATGGATTTCCTCTTAATTTCTAAAGCAAAGTACTGGATGTTGTAGGCTTTTTAGAGCGTTCAATTTCCCGGGGTTTCAAATTGCCCGGGAAACGGGAAATTTGCAACAAATTTCCCGGGAAATCCCGGAAATTCTTGAGAAATTTGAAATTTATCTGATCCTGGTTCTGATTTATATTATGCAACAACATTATACAGAATAGCAACTTAATTGGTTAAAATATGTGTGAGGATCGATGAGTGCCTTGACTGCCTGTAAAAAAAAAACATACAGTTTCAGGAAAACATATAAATATTCTGAATTTAAAAGCTGTTTTAAAATTCGTTCGAATGAATTGTTATAACACCCCAAAATATGTAACTCATAAGTATGGACTATCTCTTAGATCAAAATGCCAAGCTCATATTCACTTTAATGCTTTTCTCGGGGAGAAGAAAATGGCTTTCGCTCATACGAATGAATATCAATCAGAAAACAATTTTTCGGTGAATTTCAAAGTAGATAAGTATCGTTTGAAAGGAAAAATCGTAACGGGTTTTTTTTCTAATATTAGACGATTCACCTGCAAATGTAGAAGTGAAACCGAAATGTTGAGCGATAATCCTGAATTTTTTTTTATTTACATGACAATACAAGGTATCTTGAGATTGAAGTGTATGCATGTCATAAAATTTAATGAGCACAGTTTTTGATGTTTTTTTTTTATAGAAAATATTTTTTTGATAGGCCACGTGGTCAGCCGTCGACCCCCCCCTCCCCCCATGGCTTTTCGTGGTTTTTTTCGGTAAGATTTTCAACCCCCCCCCCCCCTAAGGAGGCCACGTGGTTTATGCACGACCCCTAAGAGAGATAAGAATAAGAGAGCATATGTTAGAAATTTTGATGAAAGAAATTTAATGATTTTCTTTATAAATCATCCTATGGATTTGCAAAGCATTATTCTATCACGGATTTTTTTTAACTTCGATGAATAATGAAGGAAAAAAAGAAAAAAAGAATTTATTCATTCAATCATCAGCTACAATTTAACTTATTTGGGTTCGCTGAGCGATGAGCGTTCACTTTGGAACATTCCTGGGTCAAAATATACACTCAACGGTGGTTGGTCACTTTTTCGCTTGACACTGTTCAGTTTGTACCCAGTTGGTTTGACAAAGTCAAACTAAAAAGTGACGAACTGTCACTTTCTGCACGGCACTCACGCACATTATTAAAACAAAAGTTTGGTAGTATGTGTGAACTTCGTGTAAAAGGGGTGTCAAACTAAAAAGGGACCTTGTTCGTTTGACAACAGTTGGTGTCAAACCATCGGGGTATAAAAAAAATGCTCTTTTTACACCTTAGCTTCCATCCACCCCGGGATTCGAACTGACGACCTTTGGATTGTTAGTCCAACTGCCTACCAGCGACTCCACCGAGACAGGACCCAGGGAGACGACTCCTACACCTGGACTGAGCTAACGACCTAACCTTTTTTTTTGGGGGGCCAACATTAACTTCCCGTCCGACGGAAGGCGTGATCGGACAAATCTCGTCTCGAAAAATGCCACCGGGACCGTCTGGGATCGAACCCAGGCCGACTGGGTGGGAGGCAATCACGCTTACCCCTACACCACGGCCCCGACATCGGGGTTTAGGTGTATATTAATAATTGGGAAGCCATCTTAAATCTCTCAGTTTGGCTCTAAGGAACATTTCAACTTGATTCACTCGCTATGTGAGCGACTGTAGCTCCTTAATCAAAACATTTCATTAGAGCAAGTACAGCTGTAAATAGTGCGTCCATCCCGGGAATTTCCGGGACAAAATTCCCGGGATTTTTACAAATCCGGAAATTCCCGAATTCCGGGAATTTTTCAAATTTGTCCCGGGAATTCCCGGGATCTGGAAATTCAGATTTGGTAGTGGAAATAGATCACAAGTTGAATACTTAGTAATCGATAAGAATTTTATTGCATTAATATTTGTGTAAATTTGGCTTGTAATAGAAAATTTGTTAAAATTTTAATTTTCAAATATTTTTTATTTAATTTTATATTTTTTAAAACACTGGTTATTATAATTTGAAATTCTGCAAAAAAATAATTTTTATTCATCAAACTCCTGAATCTGAGGCAAATCAGGACAAATGTAACGATTTAAAAGATCAATTTTTAATATCTTTCCAGTTATCTAAAAAATGTCGTCCTTGTTTTTAAGTGTCGATTTAGATTGAAAAACATAGCAAACATAGTGAAAACATAGATTTTATAACTGTTTCAAAAAAAAAAAAATTTCCCGTTTCCCGGGAAGTTGTAAACCCGGGAAAATTGGACCTAGGACCTGTAAACTCAAAAAGAAACTTCAATTTATGAAAAAGTGTTGTATGTCGCAGTGCAAATTCAGCCATGAAGCGGGTAGGACTGCTTCTTTTTGTACTCTTCAAATCAGTCCTTGGCTATTCCTCCGATCCGGATGCTCTGGATTACATCCTACGAAGCATCGAGCACGAAGCCAGCATTGAGAGTGGCCTGTTTCGGTGCGTTTTCTACGACCTTTCCCAGCAAAACTCTTTCCGTAACTTTCTCGGTGACATTTTGCAATCTCCTCGATTGGAGCACGTCTTGAAATATGTCGTTACGAATGGATCCTTTGAGAACAAGTTGGATTACCTTCCGTGGCATCCGTCCATGCTGCTAATCTATCCAGGGACCGACGCCGACTATTTGCTGCTTGAAGAAACTATAAGGAATATCGCGTTCGTTTTGAATTGTTTCAATCCCACTACAAAGGTGGTCGTTTTTGTTGACGCTGCTGATCATAATTTAATTAGAAAAGTCTTAGCTTTAGTTCATGGGACTGGATTCGCTAGCATAGTTTTCTTTGATCCCGTTTCCATGTGTACATATCTGTTTAATCCAGTAATCCTTGATTTCTACCAAAAACCTCCCGCTCCGATGTATCTCTTTACTTGGTTACGCCGGGAGATAAGGGGACACAACTTAACCTACGTACTTTTTACTCCGTTACAAAAGGTTGATATCAGAACGTTCATAGATCTGCGGTGGGTAAAGGAAACTGCGCGATATCTCAAGACTGGGGTGAGTGAATATCAACACCGGTGCTATGGACTTGGATCAATGGCAGCATTTCAGCAGTGTTTGGCGAGCAAAGCCGACGAAATCAATGCAGTTGACATAGAAATTCAATTCGCAAAAATTGACAGGGATATTCCAAGAGGGTTTAGTGTTCTATTCACAACGATGCTTTTGCACTCGAAGATAGCAGTTCCCAGAGATAGACCACTGAACGTGATCGAGCTAATGCTGATGCCTTTCAGTTGGCAAGTTTGGTTGCTTTTGCTATTGATTTTCGTAGTATCGGAAGTCTTTGCTCAGTTGTTTCCATATCTTTTCGAGAACGATCCAATCCTGATCGCAGTGTGCGGATTCGAACGACGTAGTCTTCATAAGGCTCGTCAACGCGAGAAAATTATCCTGCAATCGTTGATTGTTCTGATGTTCTTTATTTCACATGTTTTTGAAACCAAAATAGTATCCCTTATGATCGATAGACCCGCTATTCAGCGTATAAAAACGCTGGAAGACCTGGCAGAATCAGATATCAAGTTCTCGCTTCATTTGGAGATCAATCCTCACTTTGTCAACGATTCAATAATAGGGCCAAAGATTGTAAATGGAACACATCTCTTCATCCACGACAAAGTTCCCGGTTTCGGTTTATACCTTCTCCGGGAACACGCAGAAATTCTAGAGTTCACTGCGTATGACTACGACCGGATGCAACCGTTCTACGTAATTCTGGACTGCGAGTTCTACCTTGGGCCCTGGATATACCACCTGTCGAGACGGAACAGATACCTGGAAGTGTTTCGGTACATTCAAATCACGCTGACGGAGGCCGGCTTGCTGGATTTGTGGATGAGACAGTACCAGTACGAAGAACGTCCCCTGCACCACGGCCAACGGTTGCGGGTTGAAACTAAAAGTAAGATTGATCTAAACTTTGAGGACATGCAGCTGGCTTGGGTGGTGCTGGCATTTGGATTGGGCGTTGGTGTATTGGCGATTTTGGGAGAAATTGTTGAAAGCCGATCCAGATCGCTGTGGAAACGAATATCGAAGTGAATAAGAGCTTTTCACAATTTTGGTAATAACTTTGTTTGAGAAAAGCTTTGTTTCGCGATCATTTTCTCACACTTTTTAGTAACAAGGATTTGTTTGGAAAAAATAGGAGGCAAAACAACCAGTTGAAATCTTAACTTTAACTTAAACTTGAGATTTTTTTGGAACAAGTTTTTTGAGTATTTTAAAGAACTGATCGAAAAATAAAAACATGATAAAAATATATCATCGTGGATTAAATAAATGAGATTGTACAGCCCTTTGAACATGACAACCTATTTAACTATATTTGTTGCAGATTTTTTTTTATTATTCTGTAGTGCCTGTTCATAGAACATCAATCGGATAAAATAATTCAATACATTCTCCCTTTAAGGCAGAAACCTAACAGACAATTATTTTATGTAATATACGTTTAAAACAGACAAACAGACGTAAAGAGTTGGTATTTTTCAAATAAAAATTGTACTTGCATACACGCACGTTCACAATCACTCAGTTTCGTCAAGCTCGAACCTACTCAGAAATGAAGATGATAAAAATTTACTCAGAATTCAACGAAAATTTTGTAAAAATTGCCCTGATCTGAGTGACATTCTCTCAAAACCGACAAATGCTCCCTTTCCTCATTTCTGATTAGGTTCGGTTTTGAACTAAAATTGTGTGATTTTGAACGTGCGTGTACAGGTTGGGGAGCAACTGTCAAACCACAACAAATAAATTGTGGTGAGTTTAAACTTGCCGTGGTGAGTTTCGCATCACTGAAACTTTCTGTTAAATTGTTGATTTATTCATGTTCAAATAAACTAAAGCCTGACGTGGTTGTCTGTGGTTCAATCTACAAGCAATCCACTTTCATTTGTAAAAAAAATGATATCAAGATTTCAAGGAAATCAATTCAAAAAGCAATAACTATTGATGCAAAAGCATTTTATTGCGCAGTGCAATTCCAACCATGAAGCTGACCGGGTTAATTCTATTCGTACTGCTCAAATCGAGCCTCGCAGGTACCTACAATCCGGATGCGCTGGATTACGTCCTTCGAAGTATCGAGCATGAGGCCAACATCGAAAGTGGCTTATTCCGGTGCGTTTTCTATGACATTTCCCGGCCAAATGCTTTCCGTAACTTTCTCGGTGACGTTCTGCAATCCCCTCGGTTGGAGAACGTCTTGAAGTACGTCGTTACTAAGGGATCTTTTGAGAACAAGCTGGACAATCTACCGTGGCATCCCTCCATGCTGCTAATTTATCCGGGGAACGACGCCAAACATTTGCTGCTCGCAGAAACTCTGAGAAATCTCGAGTTTATTTTGGGGTCTTTTAATCCAACTACAAAAGTGATGGTTCTTGTTAATACTACTGACGAAGTGTTAGTGGGAAGAATCCTGCAGCACGTTTACTGGACTGGGTTCACCAGCATTGTTCTCTTCGACACTGTTACACAGCATACGTTTCTGTTAAATGCGGTGTTTCAAACATTCTTTCGGCAACCTCCACATCCAATATATCTCTTCACCTGGTTACGACGGAGGATGATGGGACGCGACATTACCTACGTCGTGTTAGTACCAATCGGAAAGGTAGATATAAGAACGTATACAGACTTGCGATGGATAAAGGAAACCGCGCGGTACTTGAACACCGGGGTGACTGAGTATCAACACCGGTGCTTTGGACTAAAATCGCTGGCAGAATTTCACAAATGTTTGAAGAGCAAAGCCAACGAAATCAATGCAGTTGACATAAAACTTCAATTCGCAAGCAATGACGTACAGTATCCAAGATGTTTTGATGTTCTGTATACAACGACGCTTATGCGAACAAAGATTGCTGTCCCCAGGGATAGACCGCTGAACGTATTTGAACTCATGCTGATGCCATTCAGCTGGCAAGTTTGGTTGCTTTTGATTTCCATCTTTGTTGTATCTGAAGTCACTGCTCAGGTGTTTCCGTCCCTGTTCGAGAATGATCCAGTCCTACTAGCAGTATGTGGATTCGAACGACGCAGTCTTCATGAGACTCGTCAACGAGAAACAATCATCTTGCATTCGCTGATGATTCTGATGTTCTTCATGTCCAACGCCTACGAAACGAAAATAGTATCGCTCATGATTGATAGACCCGCTATTCAGCGAATCAAAACATTAGAAGACTTGGAACACTCAAACGTCAAGTTCTCGGGTCATTTGGAGCACAACTCTCACTACGTTAACAACTCTGTAGTTGGAAAAATGATTGTCAATGGAACACATCTCTTCATCCGCGACAAAGTGCCTGGTTTTGGTTTGTATCTACTGAGCGAACAGACCGAAGTACTGGAGTTTACCGCGTTCGACTACAACCGGATGCAACCGTGGTACGTCATACTGGACTACGAGTTTTACGTCGGACCTCGGACGTACTATATGTCGTGGCGAAACAGATTCCTGGAGGTATTCAGGTACATCCAGATCACCCTGACGGAGGCTGGCTTGCTGGATTTATGGACGCGACAGTGGCAGTACGATGTTCGACCCTTGCACCACGGCCAAAGGATGCGGGTTGAAATAGAGAGTAAGGTGGACCTTAACTTTGAGGACATGAATCTTGCTTGGGTAGTGCTCGGCATTGGATTGAGCGTAAGTGTTGTGGCACTTTTGGGTGAAATTGGCAAAATTCGATTTGGATTTTTGAGGATGCGTCAGGGAAAAACAAACACGATGCTAGCGGGGGAAGATTCAAAAATGAAGCTTCATATTTTTGGTAAATAAGTTATCACTTTGGGAATAAGTTTGTTTTTTTTTGTCACAGTTTTATAAATGTCCACATTAAATAAAAAACTGAGTGTTGTGCTTTCAAAAACGTGATTTAATAACACCGACCAGCAAAATTTCTGCGCAGGCTCAACCCGAGGGGAAACATGAAGTTTGGGGTCCCCAAAAACACGAGCACTCTTGATTTTTCAAAAATATTTATATATTATTTGGAGAATTAGTGCTGTTCGCGACTCCCACATACTGCATTCAATTTTTGCTTGTATGCAACAGCGACGAACCGCCCTAATTCTCCATATAAACTTTGGGGAGTACCATTCGGCCCTGTCTAAATATTTTTGAAAAAATCAAAGTGCACGTGTTTCTGGGGACCTCAAACTTCATGCTTCCCCTCGAGTTGAGCCTGCGCAGTAATTTTTGACAATTTTTGTAGGTCAGTGATGTCAATCCATCTTTGACACCCTTTTTGCACGGCGCTCACGTACACAACCGTGTAAATTTTGATAGTGAGCGTGAGAGCCTTTTGAAAAGTGATAGTTCTAAAAAGTGTCGGTGTTTTCAACTTTTAAATTGGCCAATCGATTTGAAAATATGTCTGTTTATCTGAGGCGTTACTTAAAAAGATTTTTTAAGAGGCAGTATATGTAGATTAGGATGTAACAAAAATGACTTTTAGGCGGGCATTCAAGGGTTTGTTCCGGTGGGCATACTAAGCCCAAATCCAAAATATGAGCTTGATTGGACGTAACAGGAGCTGGCGTTCCGCCCTTCAATTTTAAATGGGATTTAACCCGTTAATCAAAGATTTTTTCAAAAATGTCACTTTTTGAGGCATTTTGGCCACCAATGCGTTTACCAAAAACATCAAAAACATCAAAAGATATGCGTCGCGCCTCGCGACGCCCTAGACGCCATTTGATTTTGCCGGGGCCGATTTTTCGAAAAAATGCCAAACTTTGAAGGCCTGTACCGAGCTCCAGGGTGCTCCAAATGTCAATGTTATATATACCAAAAGATGCGCAAGGATCAGGCCTACACGCCAGTGATATTTTTGGTAAACGCATTGGTGGCCAAAATGCCTCAAAAAGTGACAATTTTGAAAAAAAAACTTTTTTTACGGGTTAAATCCCATTTAAAATTGAAGGGCGGAGCGCCAGCTCCTGTTACGTCCAATCAAGCTCATATTTTGGATTTGGGCTTAGTATGCCCACTGGAACAAACCCTTGAATGCCCGCCAAAAAGTCATTTTTGTTACACTCTAATGTAGATTATGCTCGGTTTGTTCTAGAGGTCGTATCGAGGTGCTCCGATTTGGATGAAACTTTCACCGTTTGTTTGTCTATACATGAGATGAACTCATGCCGAATATGAGCCCTCTACGACAAAGGGAAGTTGGGTAAAACGGGCATTGAAGTTTGAAGGCAAAAAAACATGAAAAAAATCTTAAAATTACGCCATTACGCCACGCCCATTTTTCTATTTTCAGCTTAGTTCTTTTTTTCTTACAACGTTTTTTTGGGTCTGCTTAGTGCTGCCAAAATGGATGAAATTTTAAGCGAACACTCACGAATAGTAGCATTTATAGCGAAAGTTTCCTGGCAGCACTTGCTCACTCCAACAGGCGCTGCACCAGCATGTTGGTGGTGTTGGTGGCCCCCTTTGTTCTTTATTTGCCTTCGCTTCTCGCTCGGTTTTCTTCAGCCTTCGATTGGAATGGGTATTCAAAATTCAAACGTCAGAAAACTTAGCGCGTTTGTTTTTTTGATGGTGCTTGCTAATTATTTACATTTTTCGGGATTATTTTTCAAGTGAGTGACTAAGTAATGGTCAAAAGAACATGTTGCTGGTAGTTGGAAGCAATTTTATATCTTAAGCGCTTTGAAATCGTTAGCGCAAGTAAAAAGATATTAATGGCGACTTTCGTTTTCGTTGATCTTGCGTGTGGATGTGTGTGCCACCAAAATGATGAGAAATGGTCTCGCAAAATAGAAATTATGATCAAAAGTGCATTAAATTTGATCTTTTTGGCCAGTAAGTGGCATACAATTGCGTGCTTACTCGAGGCGGTGCTGTTGCTGGTAAGTTTATAGCCTAAATAGTATTTTTGGAGCTTTAATCGAGCCTCAAACTCTCCATATGACGAAGATAGGTGTTTGATTAGAAAGGGTATATTTCCCAAACGGTGAAAGTTTCATCCAAATCGGAGCACCTCGATACGACCTGTTACACACTGGTGAAAAACTCGCTCTTAAGAAAAAAGTTTTATGGAATGGTTTTGTTGAAGATTGCAATAAAATCTTCTGTGATAAAAATAAACAAAAATGTATTATATTACTCCTAATACTTTTTCATCAATCTATGGAAGTTATCATCATAAAAAGCAATAACTATTAGGAAAAGAGAATAATATTGCGCAGTTCAATTTCAGCCATGAAGCGGTTAGGACTAATTCTGTTAGTACTCTTGCACTCATACCATTGTGATGCTTCCAATCCGGAAGCTCTGGACTACATCCTTCGGAGCATCGAGCACGAAGCCAGCGTTGAGAGTGGCCTGTTTCAGTGCGTTTTCTATGACATTTCTCGGCAAAATTCTTTCCGTAATTTTCTTGGTGACATTTTGCAATCCCTTCGGTTGGAAAACGTTTTGAAGTATGTCGTTACGAATGGATCCTTCGAGAACAAACTGGATGATCTTCCGTGGCATCCGTCAATGCTACTAATCTTTCCGGGAACGGACGCCGACTATTTGCTGCTTGAAGAAACTCAACGAAATCTTGCGTTTATTTTGGAGTGTTTTAATCCTACCACTAAAGTAATGGTTTTCGTTAATACTGCTGACGATGTTTTAGTGCGGAGGATCTTCAAGCCCATATTCTGGGTTGGATATAACAATATGATATTTTTCGATGATGGAAATCTGCGTACCATTATGTTCAACCCGGTGATACAAGTAATCTGCCGAAACCCTCCACCTCCGATATATCTCTTCACTTTGCTGCGACGGCTGATGACTAGACGAAACTTAACTTATGTACTTTTTGTACCCCTGCAAGACGTTGATATGAGAAAGTTTATAGATTTACCGTGGATAGAGGAAACTGCCCGTTACCTGAACACTGAAGTAAGTGAGTATCATCACGGGTGCTATGGACTAGGAACATGGGCAGCATTTCAAAAGTGTTTGAAGAGCAAACAGCACGAAATCGACGGAGTTGATATAAGATTTGAGTTTGCCCATTTTTACGACGATATTCCCAGAGGTTTTCAAATTCTATTCACAACGTTGCCAATGACTACAAAGATTGCAGTTCCCAGAGATAGACCGTTGAACGTGTTTGAACTCATGCTGATGCCATTCAGTTGGCAGGTTTGGTTGCTGTTGATTGTAATTTTTGTTGTATCGGAAGTTACTGCTCAAGTATTTCCAAATTTGTTTCAGAACGATCCAATGTTACTCGCAGTATGTGGATTCGAACGAGGTAGTCTTCACCAGGCTCATCAACGTGAGAAGATTATTCTGCATTCGTTGATCGTTTTGATGTTCTTTGTTTCAAATGCCTTTGAAACTAAAATAGTGTCCCTAATGGTTGATAGACCTTTTATTCAGCGCATAAAGACATTAGAGGACCTGAAAAATTCAAACGTCAAGTTCTCAGGTCACTTGGAGACTAATCCAGACTACGCTAACGATTCAATTATTGGACAAATGATTGTCAATGGAACATACCTCTTCATGTACGACAAAGTGCCTGGCTTCGGTTTGTACTTACTTCGAGAGCAGGCCGAAATTCTCGAGTTTACCGCGTTTGACTACGACCGGATGCAACCTTTCTACGTAATTCTGGACTGCGAGTTCTACGTTGGCCCCAAGATGTACTATCTATCGTGGCGAAACAGATATCTGGAAGCATTCCGGCACATTCAAATCACGCTGACGGAGGCCGGCTTGTTCGATTTGTGGATGAGACAGTGGCAGTATGAAGAGCGACCTTTTCACAGCGGTCGGAGGCTACGGGTCGAAACTGGAAGCAAGGTGGTACTTAGCTTCGAGGACATGCAACTGGCCTGGGTAGTGCTGGCGATTGGGTTGACTATGAGTGTGGTTGCATTATTTGGTGAAATCGCCAGGAAACAAATCGGAGTATTGTGGAATAGGCAGGATAAAAAATCAAAGTAAGGCATATTGTAAACTTCGAAACGCGGCGTTCTCAAGGCTATTGTATCACAGTGTATCAATGTATAAAAACGGAATCGACGTAACACCTTATAATGTGGCCCTCTTAAACCTTGCGATTTCGTCAACGGATCCACAGGCGTGTATCGTTCTTTTTGCGACAAGACTCCGCCTCCTGGGTCTCCTAAGTGTGAAGGTATGGGCACGGGGAGAGGGCACCGTATCAATGTATAAGTGTGTTGTTCATTAAAACATCTTTCAGCCCGAAGACTCTGAATTTACTACTGAAAAGCATCAAAATATAACTCTTTTCTCGATGGAAAGCAAAATACTTTTTGATTTGTGATTATTAGGGAAATTCCTAAAAAATCAATTTTATTTTATATTCAACCCATAACATTCACTCCACTCAGATGCACCCATCAGACTACATCGACTTGGGTGACAGTTGTATATGACACCTCTTTCGATCTCGTACACAAAGCAGAACCACCTCACCCAACTCAACCAGCTGAATCGAATCGGAACCGAGTCACCGTCAGAAAGTTTCCATCGCACACCAAAACCGCTCCAATCTCTGCAATTGGGTCCTAAAATGAAGCTTAGATTGCTGATATTATTGTTTACAGCGATAAAGCTTATTTTTCTGAGTACAATGACCCTTTGTACGACCACAAAGTGTTTAAAATTGATTTTTAATTCAATTTTGAAAAATTATCCTTGCGGTCCTTCTTGACAGAAAAGCTCCTACTTGACAGCTCGTTACAAGGGGACCATAGTTGATCCATCGAAAAAATGTTGCCTTGTCATTTTTTTTTATGCATTAAAATGAAAAAAAGTGATCAAAAAAGGTTTTTAATCGTGTTTTTTTACAACGGTAAAAAACACGATTAAAAACCATTTCTGATCACTTTTTTTTCATTTTAATGCAAAAATTTGTTTTGACAAGACAACATTTTTTCGATGGATCAACTATGGTCCCCTTGGAACGAGCTGTCAAGTAGGAGCTTTTCTGTCAAGAAGGACCGCGAGGTTAATTTTTCAAAATTGATTTAAAAATCCATTTTAAACTCTTTGTGCTCGTACAAAGGGTCATTGTACTCAGAAAAATAAGCTTTATCGCTGTAAACAATAATATCAGCAATCTAAGCTTCATTTTAGGACCCAATTCCAGACCCCTGCAAAAAGGCCAGCCACACTCCCTTAAATTGATGTATTTATCAGCCGTCAGAACGTGTACCCCAGTAATTATGATAATTTTTCATCGCCATCGCGCGTTGTCTTCGTCGTCGTGTCTCATAATAAATTCACTTTTATTTTCAACCCTTCACGCCTCGGCACATAATTGAAAAAAAAAGCGCGGCTCCATAAGGGATCGACCTTCGACGACGCGCCACACTTAGGCTAGGTTAGGTCAGGTTAGGTTTGACATTTTTAAGCTCGCCATCTTGGCCCGTTTCCAATTACCGTGTGCGCGGCCACTCTAAAAAGGGGTGAGCAATAAATGGGTTAAAATTAATCGTGCTTACGACAGCGCACTTGTGACGGACGATCTTCACCTTTGCGCGGAGAGGATGAACATTTTGCTGGAAAGAGGCCGATCGTGCCGAGGGTTGAAAGTAAAGAGTTACTTTATGCAAAATGTCCCCAACGTCTGCCGCGAGTCAGTCACCTTAGAAATGGTGCACAGCGCTGTGAGAAACTCGCCGATTGGTGATCATCACTCTTTTTGACATCTTCGATTTTCAGATCAAAATGATCTTGTCGCGTTGATTCATATTCGCATGATGATTTTCTAATCACTGCCCATTTTCTCTCACTCAATCGCGGTTCTCTGTCCCCAACTCAACCAGATTGATCACCGTGACCACAGGAGTGGACTTTCAAATCTGTCCAGACTTTTCCAACCTGGCAACACTGCTTTCAATTTCACCGTTGTCGATTTATCGATGATCGAACGAAACTCCGGATATTCACCTTTGAACGCGGTGTGACTTAACTCGTTATCACTGTTCAAACGAGACGACGACCTGACCGCGGAAGTGACTGGTTGAACCGGTACTGTGGCCGCTGGCCAAAGCGCATACTGGCAAGAGTTCTGATTAGAGGCAGGGGATACCAGCACCAAGTTGTTACCAGTGTTTGTGAGTGCAGCTCCTACGGATGATAGTGTTGGGGAGCGCGAACGATAATGGCACTTGTTATCATTTAATTTAATCGGGCTTGACGAACTGAAGGCGAGTGAGAGATATACATAGGGTAGGCGGTCTTATTATGTCACTTTATATTTATACAGTTCCCCACGGAAACAGTATGATTCGAAAAAAAATTTTGGGGTTTTTTGGTAGAAATAATTAGAACGATTTTTACCATTAGGGTGACCTACGCCGTGTTAGGGTGGTTCGTAAAATGACAATTTTCGGCGATTTTCGCAAAAACCACATTTTTCAATTTTCGTCCGATTTTAGCTGTTTTGGACGCAAATAGAAGGTTATAAGATAGCCTTCTAAGGAAAAATAGTGTAAAGTTTCAAAACTCTAGCCTGACATTTGAAAAGGTCGTATGAGTACTGAAAATGCTGTTTTGAAGGTCGCGAGAGCCACTTCTCTGAAAATTTCACATATCAAAAATTGTTGAAGTTGTAATGACCGATTCCTAGATACGATTTTTTGAAAATAAAACTAGGTTTTTCGACGCGTCGCACGTAAGAACGTAGAAAATTACGAAAACGGAATAATCAACTGTTTCCACTGAAACTGCAACATCTTTTAAATTTCAGCGATGACCTATAGGGGGAGAGGGGGTAATATGCACCCCCTAAGGAAAAACTGTGATTTCTCAACCATTACAGCGTTACTTTGGAAGAATTTTGTTCGATGTTCTCAAACAACTATTATTCTTCGTCATCCATGTGAAAAAAGTCTTTAAAAACCTCAAAATTGTTCGAAAATATCAAATTTCTAAAAACATTTTTGATTCATTTCAAACAACTATGCGGGGCAATATGCACCGCAACATTGGGGCAAAATGCACTACAACAACGGGGCAAAATGCACCACAACATGGGGCAAAATGCACCGGGTAAAAGTAGTTTTCACTAGTCACCACTAGATGACACCGCTGTTTTTACAAAGGAGCTTCACAGCGGTGCATTTCGCCCCGACCACGCTTTTTGCAGAAAATTTAATTAAAAATGCATTTTTTGATGTTTTTGGACTCATCTATCCACAGAATAATGAAGATTATGGCAAAAACTATATACCTCAACACTTACAATATCAATAAATGCTTTTTATATCGTCCAAAAATCATAATGAAAGTTCAGTGAATATTAGATGAAAACACAACATTTTAAAGTTTTGCAAATAACTTGAGCTGTTTCTATACTGCGATGCTCAATTTTTTTCGGCATGGTTTAGCAATGTTAAACTTCCAATTTCTATGATTTTTTCCCCGGAAAATTCTTCCAAATACCGAGAAAAGCAGGGGGTGCATTTTGCCCCAGGGGTGCATATAACCCCCTCTCCCCCTACATTTTTGGGTACCAAAATTTGCGTCTTTCAGTAACGGCTGTCAAGCTGATGTTGACATTTCAACCCTATTGTTTAACGATTTTCGAGCACGTAGTTTTGTGCTTCTGACAGCTGTCTGTCGTTCAAATTAGCAAATTTGGATTTGCTCATTAGAATGCAGTTCAATTTGAATTAGCGAATCTGCTCTGTGCTCGGAAAGTCGGAATAAGCTTAATACTTTTTTTTTTTGAAAAAAAAAGCGAAACAGTTACCAAACCATGTTTTTGGATGTCAAATTGAATTTTTTAACTGGTAATTTGATTTTTTTAAAATACTTTTTCTTTAACCAAATAAGACATTTTCAATCATTAGTTCGTTGATACAAGTCTCCACACAACTTTTAAAGCCATGCGAAAAGGCTTTTAAAATATTCAAAAATCTGTATCCTGAGAAATAATTTTCTGATTGATTTGGTCTTTTTCGGCTTACCACCAAAATAACAAAAAAAAAAATCCTAGACTAATTCACCAATTATTTATTTAACTTTTATTGCACACTTTGCACCAAATTCTTCACCATTGCAAATAATATCTGCACACCAAATATTAGCACACTTTAAATCCCTTCCCCCCCTCCGCTAGCCTAGAGTGGTGCGTGTCTTGACTGAGCTTTGATGCTTTCGACCACTTTAGATCAGTTTCAAACTAGGGTGTGTGTCTTAGATAGTTTTTTTTTCTGCTGTAGTTTGAGGTGTGCACTTTTGTTTAGAGCTTTCCACAACTTGCACGACTGTCTAAAAATCGCTGCAATCTGCAAAACACAAAACAAAAATAATGTCGCAAAATGAATACAAATACCAATTTTTTAGATGGCATTGGTCCGTTTGGCAGAGTAGGAATTAAAAAAAAACGATTAAATAAACGATTTTGTTTTTTCTTTAAAAGAATAGGAATCAAATTTAAAATCAAAATGTGCTTAACAGAAATTTCATAACCACATAAAGTACACACTTTAATTTATTAAATTTAAGCTGTAACTTTTCTGTCTGCTTATAAAATGTTAGCATTGATTTTTTTTACATTGAAAATCAGACGAAAAATTGCTAAGCTATTTTTCTGATCTTTGCGAAGAAAATATGTTTAGTGAGTGTCAAGCTTAGTAATCTTTTGCAGGTAAAAAAAAGTGCACGGTGCACGAGACTAACATTTCTAAAATAAATGCAAATTTGATTTTACATCTTAAAAGGAGAAAACAATTTTCAAAAAACGACATGCGATCACGTCGAAATGCAGCGATTTCTCAAGTTTTAGAACCATTTCTTGATTTTTTTTAACCTGGCCATGGTCTTCGTTTCGTACATACACTTATGGTACTCGGGTCTATATGACCCAGAAATGTTTTTGGCTGCCAAAATTCGGAATCTTGACCGATTTTGGATGTCTTGGCCGCAAATGAAAGGTTAGAATGTCTACTTTGCGATTCCGACTGGCAGAACCGGTTTTGGGCACTGTGGCCACCGGGAACCTGCTACAACCGAAAAAAGTCCTTTTTGAGGCCCCGACTTTGAGGACCTGTATCTCCGGAACGATAACACATAGCGGGTTGCTTCCAGTTGCATTTGACGGGTAATAACCTCAACTTTAAGCTCCCGTAGAGATGATTTGTCAAAAGTGGACACCGGTTCCGTTAACCCGGAACATCCGAAAAACATGATTTTTTCAGCTTTTGTTATAAATTTAACACATTAGTCAATTTTTTCAACCGGATTTTTTGTAAATCATTATATACGCACACTACATACTACCTCTGACTGTTTGGGATCGTTCCGGCCAATTGTGGCCAATCTGGAACCGGTTCCAGGGTACCACCAAAACGGTTCCAATAATGGTATCACTAGAAACCCGTCATGTTGCATATCAAACTTCATGAAATTGAATATTATGACCATCTGAGGTCATGCCGATATCCTCTGACCCAACCTGGTCACTCCGGAACCGGTTACCGGTGGCCACTGGGGGACACTTCCGGAGTATGCAGGAAAGCATATCATGCGACATATCAAACGTCATGAAATTGAAAATTATGACCATCTGAGGTCATTCCGATATCCTCTGACTCACCCTGGTCACACCGGAACCGGTTACCGGTGGCCACTGGGGGACACTTCCGGAGTATGCAGGGAAGCATATCATGCGACATATCAAACTTCATGAAATTGAAAATTATGACCATCTGAGGTCATGCCGATATCCTCTGACCCAACCTGGTCACTCCGGAACCGGTTACCGGTGGCCACTGGGGGACACTGCCGGAGTATGCAAAGAACCCTACCATGCGACGTATCAAACTTCATGAAATAGAAAATTATGACCATCTAAGGTCATGTCAATATCCTATGACCCAACCTGGTCTCGCCGGAACCGGTTACCGGTGGCCACTAGGGGACACTTCCGGAGTATGCAGGGAAGCAAATCATGCGACATATCAAACTTCATGAAATAGAAAATTATGACCATCTGAGGTCATGCCGATATCCTCTGACCCAACCTGTTCACGCCGGAACCGGTTACCGTTGGCCACGGGGGGACATTTTCGGGGTATGCAGGGAAGCAAATCATGCGACATATCAAACTTCATAAAATAGCAAATAATGACCATCTAAGGACATGCCGCTATTCTTTGACCCAACCTGGTTACGCCAGAACCGGTTGCCGCTGGCCACTGGGGACAATTCCGGAGTATGCAAGGAAGCATATCATGTGACATATCAAACCTCATGAAATTGCAAATTATGACCACTGCAGCGACCTCAAATTTAAATCATTAAATTTGTCCATTTTTCGAACCTCACCACAGTTCTGACCATGCGCGCTTACGCAAGCATAAATAATTTTACCCGTCGACTCGCGTTGCGCGACAAATAATTAAGCTTATGTACAGGTGTGGATCATGAGTCATCCTCACCTGAAAAGCCCTTTATTAAATTTCGCCAATTGTTAGGCAATCAATAAAATGGTTAAGCTTTCAATTATGAATGTGCGATGTTATTTCACAGGGGAAATTGAGGGTGTGGCTTAACCAAATTCATTGGCATGTTCGTTCAATGGAGAATTCGACCTTCTCATTATTGACCAACATTTTTGAGAATGTTTGAGGAACATAATTTTGATATTCCAATAACATAATTTAAAGTTTCACGACAATGGTTCGAACCCATGACTTCCGATTTTGAGGTGTACTCACTACACCATACGGAAAGTCATGAAGAATTGCAGAGGTCTGCACAATTTAATTCATGAGGTTCATCGATGCTTCTCATCGGAACGGACAACTTTTAGTAGAACAAAATTTAGTAGAGTTTTCGGGGACTGACTATAAAAACCCCAAAATTCTTGAGGAGGGCAGTTAGTTCCAGAATTAGTTCCAGTCAGTTCCAGCCAGCTCCACTCCAGTCCAGTTCCAGTTCCAGAAGAAGCCTCAGACCAGCCGGACCCGCCAGCAGCCACCAGTAGCAGAGGCCCCAGTCCAGCCGGACTTAGCGGTGGAAGCCGCAGTCCGCCGGGACTTAGCCGCCGTGAAGAGTCCGCCGGGACTTAGCCGCTGTGAAGAGTCCGCCGGGACTTAGCCGCTGTGAAGAGTCCGCCGGGACTTAGCCGCTGTGAAGAGTCCACCCGGGACTTAGGAGTTCGGGGTCTGGCATGGCTCGGCGAAGAGGTCTGGAGGACAAGTCTGGCTTCAACGTAGAGAATTGGCTCGACGAAAGTCTTAATGAAATTAGCAACAAAAAGTTGAGTGATGTGATCGTGCGCGTAGAAGTTGAAAGTGTTACCGCAAAAATGTAATCTTAAAAAAGTGTAATATACAGATAAGTGAAGTTAACTTATCTGTTTTGACTCTACAAGTAAATATCACAAAAATCCTGAAAGCCTAAACCGCTCGGGCCGTTCACCACCAAAGGTCTTGCCCACGTTTTTTAATCCAACCTGGCCACTGGGAGACAAGTTCTGATGGCCATGTCCTCCGGCCCATCCTGATTAATTTGGAACCGAAAATGGGTTGGGAATGGAGGAAATTTGTGAAACATGCAAAGAACCAAGTTTGAAGTTTCTTCTCGAACCTAAGATTTAAAAGGTTTTAATGGGGAGAGCACCAAATCCTTTTTATTTTCCAAGGAACCTTCCATCCCAGGGTTCGGACTGACAACCTTTGGATTGGGAGTCCAACCGCCGCCAGCGACTCCACCGGAGCAGGCTTGGTTTGGAGTGTTGATTGTAATTATAGCTGGGAGAAAACTGGAATGATCAAATGACCGTACAACAACTGAGGCTGGAACCGACGTTCCATTTCCCATCCGATAGAAGGCGTGATGACACATTACTCCTCACAAGAAATGTGGACGCAATCACACTAGCAGCTACACAACCGAGCCCGATTACCATTCCGGAACCATTTAATTGATGGCGGTTTGAATTTTCTGTAGTAGATAAATTTAGTTGAACCTTCCAAAATTACCTAACTTACAGACCCTCCGGAAGTGTCCCCCAGTGGCAACCCGTATCCGGTTCCGGAGTGACCAAGTTGGGTCAAAGGATATCGGCATGACCTTAGATGATGATAATTTTTATTTTCATGATGTTTGATACGTCGCGTGACATGTTTCCTTGAATTTCCGGAGGTGTCCCCCACTGGCACCGGTAACCGGTTACGAAGTGACCAGGTTGGGTCAGAGGATATCGGCATGACCTTAGATCAGTGGTCCTCAGCCAGCTGATCATCGCGGGCTAATTTGGAAATTTGCCCAAGACTCGTGGGCAACATGTTAAATATATAATTAAAAAATAAGTTGTAGAGTTGAATAGTTTGAAATTGAAATTTTGACAAACAACTAAATTTTTGACAACTTAGAAATTGTAAAAATAAAAAGAAATACATATTCAATTGAAAAAAAAAATCAACATCCTTCATAAATTTTTCTCATCATATTTCATGTTTTAAAATATAACTGTTGTACAATTCGACAATATTTCACTTAAAAAAAATATTTTTTTGTTATATTTATAAAAACTTTTTTTTGTTGATAATTATTTCTTGGTTTTGCGTACACATTTGGTTTGATTGTTCTATTTAAGCTTTGAATGTTTTGCAATTTTTTTCAATGATTTTTAGTGAATTTTGAAGTAACAGTAATAAGTTTTGAATTATTCGTATGTTATAGGAAAAAATCATATTTATTGAAATTTAGAAGTTTATTTTGCTTCGAAAAATTTGTATAATTGAACAAGATAAAAAGTGTTTTTTCAATGATTTTGAAATTTTTTACGATCTTTTCGTACGAAGTACAATCTTCACGTTTCATTTTGAATCAAAGATTAGGGCACAAAAAAAAGATCAAAAATATAATCAAATAAAATTGTTATGTTCTGTCGATTTTTTAGGAAAACAAAATTGAACCAAAAAATATTAGTCCGAAATTCATATTTTATAATTTCCTTATTCAATATTTCTAACAAGTTTTAGTCAAAAAGTGATCTGATGTTTAGAACTGCTGGATATTTATTTATTCTTAGTATTTTTAGCAACGTGAAAGTTTTTGTCACACTATCACTTTCATAATTTTATATTTTTAAAGGAATGAATGTTTCATATTCATTATTTCCAAATTTAGTAATTTAGTCGTTTTATAAATTCTTCAGGAAAATAAGGCACCACTAGTTTATTACTTCCCACGACCTTATAAATATTGTAGAAACCAGAAATCAATTATGGTTATTTCGTCAAAAAAATATATTTTTTCTTTTTAAAGAAACTTAGTTCATGATTTCTCTAGCGAACTTCATATGAGAACGCAAAGTGGGCCGGATTCGAAAATTATTTCAAAACCATCCCGAAGGCCGTACAGAAGACCTCGGTAAGCCACATACGGCCTGCAGGCCGCATTTTGGTGACCACCGCCTTAGATGGTTATAATTTTCAAATTCATGAAGTTTGATACGTTTGATACGATATGCTTCTCTGCATACTCCGGAAGTGTGCTCCAGTGGCCTCCGGTTCCGGCGTGACCAGGTTGGGTCAGAGGATATCGGCATGACCTTAGATGGTCATAATTTTCTATTTCATGAAGTTTGATATGTCGCATGATATGCTTCCTTGCATACTCCGTAAGTGTCCCCCCGTGTCCACCGGTAACTGGTTCTGGAGTGACCAGGTTGGGTCAGAGGATATTGGCATGACCTCAGATGGTCATAATTTTCAATTTCATGAAGTTTGATACGTCGCATGGTAGGGTTCTTTGCATACTCCGGAAGTGTCCCCCCGTGTCCACAGGTAACCGGTTCCGGCGTGACCAGGTTGGGTTATAGGATATTGGCATGACCTTAGATGGTCATAATTTTCTATTTCATGACGTTTGATACGTCGCATGGTAGGGTTCTTTGCATACTCCGGCAGTGTCCCCCAGTGGCCACCGGTAACCGGTTCCGGAGTGACCAGGTTGGGTCAGAGGATATTGGCATGACCTCAGATGGTCATAATTTTCAATTTCATGAAGTTTGATACGTCGCATGGTAGGGTTCTTTGCATACTACGGAAGTGTCCCCCCGTGTCCACCGGTAACCGGTTCCGGCATGACCAGGTTGGGTCATAGGATATTGGCATGACCTTAGATGGTCATAATTTTCTATTTCATGACGTTTGATACGTCGAATGGTAGGGTTCTTTGCATACTCCGGCAGTGTCCCCCAGTGGCCACCGGTAACCGGTTCCGGAGTGAACAGGTTGGGTCAGAGGATATCGGCATGACCTCAGATGGTCATAATTTTCAATTTCATGAAGTTTGATATGTCGCATGATATGCTTCCCTGCATACTCCGGAAGTGTCCCTCAGTGGCCACCGGTAACCGGTTCCGGCGTGACCAGGGTGAGTCAGAGGATATCGGCATGACCTCAGATGGTCATAATTTTCTATTTCATGAAGTTTGATATGTCGCATGATTTGCTTCCCTGCATACTCCGGAAGTGTCCCCTAGTGGCCACCGGTAACCGGTTCCGGCGAGACCAGGTTGGGTCATAGGATATTGACATGACCTTAGATGGTCATAATTTTCTATTTCATGAAGTTTGATACGTCGCATGGTAGGGTTCTTTGCATACTCCGGCAGTGTCCCCCAGTGGCCACCGGTAACCGGTTCCGGAGTGACCAGGTTGGGTCAGAGGATATTGGCATGACCTCAGATGGTCATAATTTTCAATTTCATGAAGTTTGATACGTCGCATGGTAGGGTTCTTTGCATACTACGGAAGTCCCCCGTGTCCACCGGTAACCGGTTCCGGCGAGACCAGGTTGGGTCATAGGATATTGGCATGACCTTAGATGGTCATAATTTTCTATTTCATGAAGTTTGATACGTCGCATGGTAGGGTTCTTTGCATACTCCGGCAGTGTCCCCCAGTGGCCACCGGTAACCGGTTCCGGAGTGACCAGGTTGGGTCAGAGGATATCGGCATGACCTCAGATGGTCATAATTTTCAATTTCATGAAGTTTGATATGTCGCATGATATGCTTCCTGCATACTCCGGAAGTGTCCCTCAGTGGCCACCGGTAACCGGTTCCGGCGTGACCAGGGTGAGTCAGAGGATATCGGCATGACCTCAGATGGTCATAATTTTCTATTTCATGAAGTTTGATATGTCGCATGATTTGCTTCCCTGCATACTCCGGAAGTGTCCCCTAGTGGCCACCGGTAACCGGTTCCGGCGAGACCAGGTTGAGTCATAGGATATTGACATGACCTTAGATGGTCATAATTTTCTATTTCATGAAGTTTGATACGTCGCATGGTAGGGTTCTTTGCATACTCCGGCAGTGTCCCCCAGTGGCCACCGGTAACCGGTTCCGGAGTGACCAGGTTGGGTCAGAGGATATCGGCATGACCTCAGATGGTCATAATTTTCAATTTCATGAAGTTTGATATGTCGCATGATATGCTTCCCTGCATACTCCGGAAGTGTCCCTCAGTGGCCACCGGTAACCGGTTCCGGTGTGACCAGGGTGAGTCAGAGGATATCGGAATGACCTTAGATGGTCATAATTTTCAATTTCATGACGTTTGATATGTCGCATGATATGCTTTCCTGCATACTCCGGAAGTGTCCCCCAGTGGCCACCGGTAACCGGTTCCGGAGTGACCAGGTTGGGTCAGAGGATATCGGCATGACCTCAGATGGTCATAATATTCAATTTCATGAAGTTTGATATGCAACATGACGGGTTTCTAGCGATACCATTATTGGAACCGTTTTGGTGGTACCCTGGAACCGGTTCCAGATTGGCCACAATTGGCCGGAACGATCCCAAACAGTCAGAGGTAGTATGTAGTGTGCGTATATAATGATTTACAAAAAATCCGGTTGAAAAAATTGACTAATGTGTTGAATTTATAACAAAAGCTGAAAAAATCATGTTTTTCGGATGTTCCGGGTCCACTTTTGACAAATCATCTCTACGGGAGCTTAAAGTTGAGGTTATTACCCGTCAAATGCAACTGGAAGCAACCCGCTATGTGTTATCGTTCCGGAGATACAGGTCCTCAAAGTCGGGGCCTCAAAAAGGACTTTTTTCGGTTGTAGCAGGTTCCCGGTGGCCACAGTGCCCAAAACCGGTTCTGCCAGTCGGAATCGCAAAGTAGACATTCTAACCTTTCATTTGCGGCCAAGACATCCAAAATCGGTCAAGATTCCGAATTTTGGCAGCCAAAAACATTTCTGGGTCATATAGACCCGAGTACCATAAGTGTGACTTTTTTTCTGGGGGGCACTTCCGGTGGCCACCGGAAGTTCATTTTTGGCTCAAATGTGTGTCTTGGTAAGATACACAAAGTCATAAAATTTCAGCTCTGTAAGTGCCAAAGGTCAAAAGTTACGATAACTTTTATCATGCTCTTGGGTCATATAGACCCGAAGACCATGCCCGGGTTAAGATTGTAGATTGTTCTGTACCATTTTGAGTTTCGTGACCACCACAAACCAAACCTGCTTGTAAGGTGCTCCCCCAAAAATCCCACCACACTAACGCTTAACCCAACCGCCAGCGTCATCCACGCCGGTTGCAAATCGTCAAAGTTGAGCTCCATCTTGTTCCGAATGTCCACCCGGTACCTGCGCCCGATGTACACGGAACGCATCTCGTCCCTCCACTGGCGCTTCCAAAGGTTCACCAGCCCCGCCTCGACAAGCGTGATGTGAATGTAGCGAAATGTTTCCAGCAGCGGGAATCGCCACTCCGTCGGATAACACTCGTGACACTCGAAGTGTTCGTAGTCAAGGACGACGTAGAACGGCTGCATCCGGTCATAGTCGAAGGCCATCTCGTGGAACAGGTCAACCCAGTCGCTTCTCCAGACGGCACCGACGCCGGGGATGGTCTCACCGAACTGGGGGTTTTCCCCTTGCACCATCATGGCGCCAACGATTGAGAGATGCTTGAAGTGTGGACTGTGCTCCAGATCGTCGTAAAACTTGACGTCGGAGCGGTACAGGTCGTCCAGTGTTTTGATGCGCTGGATCGAGGGCTTCTTGGTCATGAGGGAAACGATTTTGGTTTCGAATGCATTCGTCATGAAAAACATCAGGACCATCAGCGAGAGGAAGGCGATTTTTTCCCATCGACCTGCTCGGTGGAGATCGTGCCGTTCAAAACCACACACGACGAGCAGAATGGGATCGTTTTTAAACAGGTGTGGAAATAGGTGTTTGATGATTTCGGATGCGGTAAGGGTAAGGGTAAGCAGTGCCCAAACTTGCCAGCTGAACGGCATCACCATTAGTTCGGCAACGTTGAGGGGTCGATCACGAGGTACTGCGATTCTCAAAAACAAAGGAATACTCGTACAAACAGCTCCAAATGTTACTTGAACAGTCCATATTGGATGGAGTATGATACTGAATTTGCCTTGATTTACTGATAGTTTGTCCAAACAGTGGCGGAAGCTGTCTCCCGTTCCTTTGCAGTTGTGATGGAACTTTGTGACCTTGGTGTTTAAATATCGAGCAGTTTCATTTAACCAGTGATGATTCCAAGGTAAGCCAAAGTACACACTTTCAACGTACGTGATATTCCTGTTTGCCATGTAGTTTCGTTTATAGGAAAATAGATAAATAAGCCTAGGAAATTTCTCCCAATTCCAGCACGTTACTCCGTTGCACTGACTAATACAAAACTTTCTACTGTCTATGAACACCGAATAGGAAAATCCTACCCAGTGAACTATTCCATGAACTTCATACAACAACTCTGGGTAGCTATAATCAACAAATGTTACCATTTGAGTTGCTGGAGTAAATAGAGAGAGAATGTATGTAACATTGTAAAAATGATTCCTCAATTTTAAATGATCATGACCTGGATGCATTAGCACCATACTAGGATTCCTTTGTAGATTTAACAGCAGATTCTGGAAAGTTCCATTGACCACGTACTTGATGACGTGATTCAGGCGTGGCGAATGTAACACCGCGTCCAAAATGTTATCATTGATAACGGTTGGTCCTGCGTAGTAAAACACACAACTGAACACTCCGGCATGGAGGCTGGACCAGAACTCGATAGCTTGCAGCACATACTGCAAGGCATTCTCGTAGAAGTAGTAGTTTTTGATTTCTTGAGTAATTTCGGATGTTGAATTATGTTCTAAAGTTAGCAGTATTAAAAGAACACAACATATTTTACTCATGATTGCGATGAAACTGAATGTTTGACAATTTCAAAAGAGCTAGATTAGCATAAAAGCCAAGCTATGGGTTAGGTTATACCTGCAAAAAAACAAATTCAATAAAATCAAGCTGATGGAGGTGCTTTAGTTCAGATGTTAGATATTTCACAAGGTTACTAATGTGATTTGTTTGCGTAGTAATTTCACACGTTAACAAATGCAATTTGCACGGGACCTTTGTTCGAAAACACAAAATTCACAGAAATTTCACGCAGCGTAAAATAACCAAGATAATCTTATGTTGAACGTAGGTCTGGAGAGATTTGTTTACACTTACCATTCTATCAAATCATTAAATTACTTGGGAATTATACGGGACTCAGAAATATCCAAAATATTAGAGGAAAGAATTGATTGCATGTTAAAGGAGATTTTATTTTGATAATAAATCAAATTTGAACCAGTTTTAGATCTTCAAAAAGCATAGTAAAAAAATGCACGGGTCAACTTTGAGTGCGTGTTTTTTTTTTAGTAGAGAAAAGCATATAGCATTTTTTAGACTCCCCAAACACCTATTTATTTACAATTTATTGTAAATTTAAAAAGAAGCACTCTTATAAATTTGGTTGGAAGTTTGACTTCTAGAGTTTTTTTTAAAGGTCCTTTAAGCTGTTTTCCTTCATATGTTTATAGGACCTTTTCAAAAAAACTTTACACTTATTTTATGTAACTTTTCCATTGTTTTAATGCCATTTTTTAAAGGTCAACTTTTGCAGTGTGCAAACATTTCCTATATTTTATGAATAAATATTTAAGTTTGTAATTTATTTTATGTCCCAAACTAGCCTCTACGCATTTCTTTAATAATTTCAATGACAATGGTATCATTCTATTGTAGAAAATGTGAAAAACAACCAAAATATTCAAAAAGTTAAAAACTAAAAACATTTTTTTTAAATAAAAAGGTGGTAGAATAAGCCAAATACCACAGAGAACAGATGTATATCATTGAACAAACAGCATTGAAAAACGTGTGTAAAAATTCAAACCAAAATACGTTGAAACGAGCTAGGGTGTGCAACATCCGCCTAGATAGCGCCACTTCCAAAATCATGATGGCCTACAGTAGCAGAACGTTGGACCATCTAATCACTGCATAAAACATTCCGTACGAACGACATCAGACCAATGTCTGACTGCCCTTCATCAGAGGGTTGCAATTTTACGCGCCAAAGAAGGTAAACAAAACGAAATCGGACATAACATGTGTTAAGGGACTATTTTAAGTTGTCGCTTGAACATTATTTTTAGAATGATTTTTTTGTTGCGTTTTCGTTAATGTTATTGCACTTTTGCATTATTTTTAGTCAACTGGAATTATACTGAAGTGAATTTTATATTTAAACGAGGTTTCGAAATCATTGAGCCTTTTTCATTGTTAAGTCAAGTATTCTCAGCCGCGATGGTGGCGCCGCCAAGCGTATCCTGCACACTCTAATTTCTTTGATGCAAGATTGTATGCAACGCATTTTTTTTAGTTTACACGGTTTACACACAAGTTAGAACCTAGATGTACATCTGTTCTCTGTGCAAATACTCCAAAAACAAACATAAACTGAACAAAATAAAATATTGAAAAAAAAAACAAGAAAACTTGACTCAAGGGAAGAAAAGTTTTTCGTAGAACCAAAGTTACTCAAAATTACTTTCTGATTTTTTTTAAACAAGGCCTTTGGTGTTACGGGGTTAATTTAACCAAAAGTGTTGATGCGTTCAAAACTTAATTTTGTTTCTGCTTCCTGATTAAGGGTAAATTTTAAGAGGAAAGAAAAAGATATGCAACATACTTCTATGTTTTTGAACAAGAAATCATGCTTTAAATCTTAAAACAGTTAAGCTGTTAAGCTGATTTTTTTTGCAAAATATCGATGAATTGGAGAAACAATTTTTATCATAAAGGAAAATGCATTCTCCGATTTGTGGTAAGGACATAGAAATTTTCTATTTTTATGGTGTCCTTTTTGACTTAAATACAAAAAAAGAGCTAAATAATAAATAAATATTACCCCGTTAGTGCCTTATTTATTTATTTTTAAATTTGTAGTTTTACCGTGTTTGGGAGCTCATTTTGAGCAACTTTTGTTCGACGAAAAATTTTAATTTCTCTTGTTTTATGTTTTTCTTGCTCTATTTTTAGTATTTTAATTTGCATTTAACTTGTCTATTTAATGTTTGTTTTTGGTAGTAATTGGCCGATTATACCACCTCCTATCATTTACATTTTGCCTTTTTATATTTTTCATGTTTGCAGTATTTTTTTCTTTTTTATTTGTTTGTTTTTCTCATTTTCTATTATAGAATGGCATCATCATTATTTGAACTGTAAAAAAATGCATAGAAACATAGTCTGGGACACAAACAAAAATTACTGCATACATGTTTTTCCTAAAATAAAGGAAAAGTTAGATAAAAACACAGCCAAAGTTGACCCTCTTAAAAAACATATTTTTAAAAACATTGCCAAATTCACAAACAAGTCAAACTTGAAACACAAAAATGTTTTTCTTTCCAATGCTTTTAAAATATAAAAATTGGCTGAAAAATTGTTTTTTTTTTGCAAATTTTTAAATCGAATCCCGTCTAGAGGCGAGGTTGGGTTTTAGAGAGTTAAGTTTTTTAGTGAAATTTAAATTCTTTTTTGACCCCTTAATTTTAAGTATTTTTTATGAGGTCTAGGCAGAATTTCAAACAACATTGGCAATAGCCTTCATTAAATAAAATAAAAATAGCGGTCCTTTATAAACTAATAAAAAAAATCGATTTAACACATTTTTCAAAGTTTCCTTAGTCACTATTTTAAATTTTAAAACAAATTAAATTTTAAACATGTCTATAAAACTGAACATGATCATCACACATTCGTTAAATGTTTTACTATTTGTGGTAAAAACATACGGCTACACAGCAAAAAAAAAAGTGTAAATTTGAAGGGTGTAATTTTGGAAGGTTGAATGTTACCTGTTTTATGATGTAATTTTACCTGAATTTAGACTGAAAAGTGACATAACACCAGAAAAGTGATAAAATTACACACTTTTAGAGTTTGAATTACACATTTTTACTGTGTAGTACCAATTAAATAAAAAATCACTGTCCTTTTCATTGGTTAAAATTTGTAAAAGATCAAATGTGCCAAATTTGATCCAGAACGCAAAACTACACGATGTTTAATGTTTTTCAAGCAGTTTACAATAGATTGCATAGTTTTTAACTCAATAGTTTTAAATAAATATAAGGTTTTTTTTATTGATATATTGTTAAAATTCAACTGAACTCTTGATATAATAATGATTTGAAGAAAATTTTAAATTTAACGAAATATCACGCGGCCGCGAAATCGTGAAAATTCACTAACCCTGATGATTTGGATCAAATCAAGCTAATTCCTTAAGGAATAGTTCGAATGCTTTTCATGTAATCTGATCAACCAAAACAAATATTTTCCAATGAAATTGTAATGGCCTCTGTCAAGTTTACGACCAGAGCGAACAAGTTCTTTCTAATCCATAAACATTCTCAATCCCGGCCATTACAACAAATCTCGTTCGAGCAATCCGTAGCGAAAAACCCCGCACATTAAAATCGCATCTCGCCATCTCCAATCTGGACACATCAATTGCTGCTCGCCTACAACCAGATCAGAATAAGGCACTGGAACCCATTCCGAGCAGCAGCAGCAGCCCACACGGGGTTCCAAGACTTGCGAAAACCATCGCCAACGAATAAAAATAGCCCCTGCTCGGCGTACCATTTTTTTTCTCTGCGTCCACTTTTATTTCTGCGTCCGCATAAACCGCATATGAAATAATAAAGATTTTAATTTAATTATTGCATAACCCGGTGATTTTATTATGGTTGTGACCGCTGACCGACTGGCTGGCTGGCCGGATAGACGTTGAAACTAAATCCAATTGCCATTTTAATTCGAACCGTTCATTCACAAGTTAGCTGCTACCATAAGGGGAAGATTCTCAGCAAAAAAAATATCTAAAATATTTAAATTAATTTTTAAATTTTTCGGAAATCTGGCAACACTGCATAATCCTTAGAAAAGCGCACAAAAAAACATTAAAAAGAAAACTGATTTTACAGAGAATTAAACCACTACTGACCACATGTTGGACCAATGTTCTGCGGTCTGCGGACTCCCCCCTCAACCTACGCACTTCAGAAATGGTGGACAGACTGCGAAAAAAAATTGGCAACCCTGTAATCTCCACCATTTGCAGCCATTAGTCGAAGCTGCTGAATAACAACTTCTGTATTCAGATAGCTCAGGAAGCAAAATTCGGTGTGTCCGAACGTTGTGACCGCCTTGACCTATTGCCATATTGCCGCCTTTGTGGGCCGGCTTTGGACAAAAGGTTTCGGAAATTGGAACGAATCGGATCAATCTTGAGTCTTGCAGAATTTGTCACGGTTTGTTGGTTAAGAGCTGCCCAAATTTAGGTTATCAAGTGTGAATGGGTTGGGCTCTTAACGAGGTTAAAGTAGTTCGGGAGGTTAGTTGGGTAAAGTTTATCACTGTGAGTGTGGTTTCAACCAATCCAATACCAGCTGGCCGGCAGCGAAATTAAGAGAAAGTGTAATTTGTATTAGACTCATCTTGGAAATCTCGATAGGTCGGTAGTCTCAAACTCTGAACTTTCTCAAATATCTTAAGAGACTAGTATTTTTAGGTGGTTCTGGGTATGATTTGAGCATACAAAAATGAACATCTCAGTAATTCGCAAAACAACATCAAAACCAACGATCCAACCAAGCGAAATGAAGCTCTTCTGGAGGTTATCCGCTTGTCAAGACCCGGCCGGCTCCCCCCTCTACCCAATTACTGATATGGGCTTAAGCCACTTGTTTGTCGGCGGCCCAGTAAGTGCCCAGTTCTGCTGGCGGCGGCCCCATCAACATCAAGTCACGACCACTTAATGGTCGTTTTGTGCACTCGCCGTTGTCTTGGGCAGGTCGTCGCGACGCCGCCGCCGAGGACGCGGAGATAATCGTACCTCTTTTGCATACCTCGGCATGTGGGGCTCCCGTCCTCTTCGAGGACCCACCAGCGATCCGGTTTTGGGGTCATGCCAGTAATTGCTTTTTATTGAGTGTCGTGCCACCTTCTTCGGTTGGCGATCTACAATGTGGTCTCCGAAATGTGCGTGAAATTAGCAATAACAGTCGGCCACAATGGGGAATCAACCCCTTGTTAAGGTGAGGAGGGTGGGCGATGAAAAGAGATCTATGGAAATTGGCGGGTCGTGGAACCCAGTTGGGAAGCTGACGGGGGCTTGCCCGGCAGGTGGCGCCAGCAAGCAGAAGAAGGGGTCCCAAATGGTCACAATAATGATGATGATGATGAGGTTGATGATGATTGTGCACTTACTAAACATTTCGCCAACCGAGAGGCTGCTGGTTATGCGATTTAAATGGATGTTGGGCAGAAGATGGGAAGCCATTACGGGGCATTGTGATCGTTTAATGTCCGGTTTTAGTGACTGTTAATTTGAAGGAAACGAAATCGAAGGAAGCAGTATGTAGATAAATGATCAAATGAGTTGAAGAATTATTTTCTTCTTTGTCATTTTTGACATCACATTTTTAAAACAGTTCCACTGTATTAAAATTAAAATTGAAAGAATGTTTGTTTTATTCATTATGTTTTATTTTAGATTTTAGATTTTAGATTTTAGATTTTAGATTTTAGATTTTAGATTTTAGATTTTAGATTTTAGATTTTAGATTTTAGATTTTAGATTTTAGATTTTAGATTTTAGATTTTAGATTTTAGATTTTAGATTTTAGATTTTAGATTTTAGATTTTAGATTTTAGATTTTAGATTTTAGATTTTAGATTTTAGATTTTAGATTTTAGATTTTAGATTTTAGATTTTAGATTTTAGATTTTAGATTTTAGGTTTTAGATTTTAGATTTTTTTAAGTAACATTTTCGCTTTTAATCATTGGTTTATCGGAAAACCGACTTCAGGTATATTTTCATGGGAACTGTTCTAATAAGGTCTCGAGAAGAACTTTTTAAAAGCTCTTTGCGTGCACTTAACGCTATATAATATCGCCTTTCAGGGTCTTCGGGAGCCTTAAAGATTAGCGTAATTAGTATACTCTAAACACTAGCACAACATGTTGGGAATCATCTACGCAAAATGCCAAACAAGTTCTTCTGAAAGAGAAGTTAGAGCGGATGCACGTCTGGTCATATATGACCAAAAAATCAAAATTTTCTAAAGTAGCCTATAATTTTCGTATGGTCTTCAGAATCATTTCCCCATCATAAACTTGAAAAAAAATTTTTTGAAAATTTATGCCTGAAAGGATTAAAGTCTAACAAATCTTCTTTTCTTTTGAAACTTTGTGAGCTAAAATTGGTTAGGCCGTTCCGGAAATATGATTTTTCGAAAAATGTGGTATTTGTAAAAAACAATAAAAAACTAAATTTTCTGGACTTATTTTTTTTCAAGGGACTCTCATGCCTAATTAAAGCCGAATCGGAAAATCTAGATCTAGATCCTGCTGGTTTGACGAGGATTCGCTGATGTATAAAAATTTTCATGGTACAAATTTTTTTTTATCAATTTTGTATCTGAGGCACACTTTGAACCTGATCCCTGTAAAGCATATGATTCATCGCCTTCAAAGATTATTACAGTGTCCCCCGTGGGAACTACCAAGTCCTCATTTAGCAACATTTCCCGAAGATTTATTGCCCCTCGTCAAAAAAATCACGATATTGCATTTAGCTCCCCGAAAAAAAAAAATAAATAAAACAGTTCCGAACCCAGAAAAGCTTTTGCAAAGTTCATGTTCCCGGGTAACTTAATCGGATCGGACTTCCCTCTTGCGTCGTCGTCGTCGTCGTCGTTCGAGTCAAGTGCCCCCGAGAAGCTCAACCGAGAAGCCAAAAACTCAAAAGTGTGAAACCGCGCGCGCTGGCCAACAACAATCATGACCATCGAGAGGCCCGGAGAATTTTGGCACCATCATTAACCGCGCGCAGTGAGCCAAATTCCGACCATCATTCAAAAAGGCCCATATTAGGATTCCTCAGAGTCGTTCGAATTCAAGGTTCCAAGAAGAGGGGGTTGAGGATGTGCTCTTCGCAAATTGCACTCGCATCCACACACCACACACACAAAAGTTAACTGTAATTTTGCCTCTTTTTAAGGGCTACCTCACGATTTTATTTTTATGGATCAGCAGCAGTCTCCCTCCTCCAGGATGTTCCCCGGGCCGTGCCGTGATTGTCTCCGTATTAGTCGTTGGCGGACGCCGAGAGGGGCCATAAATATCAGTGTGGCCGAGTCGAACTCCTTACTCACATGGGGCCAGAATGTGGCGTTGAATGGGGTGACTTTGTAAGATTTTTTTAATCTTCTTAGAAATTGAGTAAAATCGGCACAAAGTTACCCCACCAACTGGTTGCGCAAATATTAGCCTAAAGTGTTCTCCGATTTTCTCCAGCCACCGATCGACCGTGGTCATAGCCAGTGTGGACAGTCAGCCAGGCAAGTGAGTCAGACAATCACGCAGAACATGTGATTTTGATACGCAAGGCACAAGGGAGGTAGAGGTGGACGATCGAGGGGATCTCGCGAAGCCACGCAGAACAGTCTTGCAGACTCCGTTGGGCGAAAACGATCGAGAGGAGAACTGTAGCAAATCACGCACATTTTTCTGAGGGTTGAGACTGAAGAGGAGCGATCGTAGAGTTCAAGTCAGGTTCATAATGACCTTCATATCTAAAGATTTGATCTCTGAACAAGATTCAGTAGGCCCTCCAAATCGTTCAAACTACAAAAAAATGTAACCCCATATGCAAAGTACTTGCTTTTTTCGCAAGACTCCCATAGAGCTAGGTGTGTCATAAGCTGCAACCAAGTCGGAGTCGGGGTCGAGGTCTACACAGAGTGAAGAAGCGCAGAACAGAATAATAATCAAACATAGCGGACCTGGCGGCGCGCAACATGTTCGTCGCTCAGCCGATGTGCTGAAGCATAAATTCAAATCGAATTGCTTCTATTTTCCATATCCGCCTCCGCCGAGTCGGCGTGTGTCGTGTCGCGCTGTTTGTCGAGCTGAAGTTTGCGTTGGCAGCGCATCATCTGCAAAAGGGGGAGTGGGGGTGGAGTAGGGGACTAAGAAAACTATTCTGCGATGAAGCGGACTTGAATGCACAGTGACGTTAAAAACGGAAAAAATCAACAAAAAAGTACCGTGCAAGGAAATTTATCATTTTTAAAACAAACAAAATGTGGCATTGAAAGATGAAAAAAAAACAAAAAAATATGCCGAAAAATAATGTTTAGAAAAACATTTTTTTAAAGTCAATTGAAAAACTAACGTCTACCCACTTCTTACCAAAAATGGGGCACACAAATTATTCCGCATTAATTTTCATGTGAAATGATGACTATTTCGAAACATGAGCAGAATACGTGGTTTTAAATAATCAATGATGATTACCTATCAAAAAAAGTAGAATGATAGATTCAGCCATAGTGATAACAATTTAAATACAAATTTCAAGCCTGATGTTCCAAATATTGAAACAAACAGTATAAATGCTTTATACAGGGACTAACTCGAATCTCATTTCCGCATTCACGACATTTTCTGACAGTTCAAGAAATCTGAAATAACAACATTTCCTCCGTAAAGATAGAAAGAAAATCGTCAAAAAAATTTTATAGTTAAGTCTATTTCTTCTTTAAAAACATCTATACAGTTTCAAAAAAAAAAAAAAATATGGAGGGAAAATTATGAAATCCACCCAAAGTCTTAAGGAGTTACATACACGTAAAAAATCATAAACTTTCATATTACAGAAAAAAATATCGAATCAACTAAAACGATGAGTTTCAATCGATCCTTAAAGTTTCGTGAAGATATTTTTTGATTACACTGAGTAAGAGACGATTTAAGCTAAAAATTTTGCCATGCCAAATTTTCTCAGCGTTTTTCTCTAAACACCAAGTTAATTTACGGGTGCCACGATATCTCGAGATAGGATGGACAGAATCAGCTGAAATTAAAGGTGAAGACTCTCAAGACATATCTCGTTTGCAAGACGAAGCACGATTTCATTTTTTTTTAATTCAAAAATCAAAAACTGGCAATTTAAAAAAAAACATAAAAATATTTTTATCTTTTTTTAATATTTTTTTTAAATCGGCCTACGTTGGGACCGGTTTGACGAGTCTTCACCAAATTTTTGAGCCGATTTGGTCAAAGCAGTGTTGAGATATCGTGGCAACTGTTTTTGAAACGGCAATTTTGCTATAACTTATCAATGATGCAACCAAATGTCTTCAAATTTATCTTGTTAACAGTTGAAAATGCATATTTCAATACCCTGAAAACAGATTTAAAAAAAGGTTTAAATGTGCGCTTATATCAACCTATGACATTTTTGCCGATTTACATTTTTGTAACCCCTTAAGTTGAGGTTTATTTGATTTTCAAGTTTATAATTTTTATGCCTCAGATTTGCCTGGAAAAATGAATGACAATGTTAGAAAAAAATCAATCTTATATTTTATTTTCTAATTAGCTTTTGAAGTAAATATAATCAATTGAAATTTAAAAAATCGATTAAAAATATTGTTTCATAAAGTATTCTTTTTTGTTGATCAAAGTTATTAAATAAGCAAAAATCTGAAACTTCCGAATTTGATATTTTATTTAAAAAAATCTACATTTCAATTATAACTTTCGGAAAATTTGCGTATAAATATGATTTTTTCAAGTTTTCTTTTTAATTTTGTAGATCAAAATTATTAAATTTGCAAAAATGATAGAGTCCCGAATATAGTATCTTATTAAAAAAAAAACAACTTTTCTTGATCCTTTAATTGAAATAAAAATAATGAAAAAAAAAAATAGTTGAATTCAGGTTTTATCTTATCAGTCAGATGATTTTTTTAATGTATCAGAAGATTTTTTATTTGGATAAATCAGCAAAAACAAAAGAAAACAAAATCTTTCGATACAAGACAAATATAAAATGTGAAAATCCATGCTTCCAAACTCATCCAATAATCATTATGATTTTGATTGACCTTTTCATTCTTCAGTAGCCTCAAATAGTGCTTATAATTTGAAGTTACTCGTTCAAGATGATTGGTTTGAAGTCTTTACAAAAAAATGATATTTTTTTCAAAAATTTGTTATTACCGACCTGGGTGCTGAAAAGTGGTTCGCAAAACGGCCTCAATTTAGAACTGTCAAAGCGGAACCAATTTACTGTTCGCAAAATGATACCAAGAAGTGGCAAGTATTGTAATCGATCAAAAATTTTCTTTATCAGGATTAAAAATAATCGATGGCGTCGAACTTTTGAAGTATTCGAAGTCAATTAATCTTAGGAAGATTAAGATTTATCAAATTCCACTCACTTCTGACGCAATTTTTCGTCACGTGGAAACAAAAAGGGCCTGTTTTGGTCGCCCATCGTTTATTTTATAAACAAAACACGCGCGAAGCACATAATTTCTGAGCGAAAAGTCTAACATCAACAAATAAAAAATGTTTCAAATCAAATCACTTCAACAGCTAAAAAATATGTCACGCTTGAGCTTGAACATAGTCTTCTACTTTGTTTATGTTTACAGCTGTAGTGCAGTTGTATTAGTGGGAAGCAGTAGGGAGCATTCGAAAATCACGTTACGCATTCTGTCTTTTCAGCACCCAGTTACCGACTTTTAATGATTTCTTAAAAAAAAAAAATCTCAGCTTTTCCTGATTTTTTTTTGAGAATTTTTACAAATTCTCGCCATTTGTACCCATTTTAAGATTTGATTGACCATAAAAAATTGCAGAAAATAAACGCATTTACAATGTGAGCAATTCTCGGAGATTTCGGTCATTCAATTAAAAAAAAAATCCGAATGAAACTTTTTTGGTGCCTTTGATATGCTCAAAGAAGTCATTTTGCATTATTAGTTTGTCAATAATTTTTTCCATACAAATTTTTCAGCTGTCTATACCAAAATTATTATGAAAATTCAATAATCTGTATCTTTTGAAGGAAATTTTTGATTGAAAAAAAAATGATGCATGACACATTTTCCGATCATTTTGAAATAAAATTTTTATTTTTTATGAATCAAGACTAACATTTTAGAAGGGCAAAAAAATAAAATATTACGCCCTTTTGAAATGTTCGTCTAGATTTAAAAAAAATTAAAAATATTATTTTCAGAAAGGTCAAAGAAAACATCAATTATTCTGTTTTTAAACCTTTGCATGGCAATATCTCAGCAACTAAGGGTCGTATCAACAAAATTTTTAAAAAACAAAATATAGAGAATTTTCTCGGCTTACAAAATTATTTGTTTCTTCAAAACTGGGCAAACATGGGCACTTATTAAAAAAAATGAATAACTGCCGCAGTTAAACTGCGACCATTTAAAAAAAACCTATATAATGGCTAAAACTTGAAATTGGTGCACTTCATCAAAATTTTACCAAATTACTTTTTGATTGCAAATTCGAAAAAATGACCTAAGAAATTTAAATAACTAATCAGTTATTAAACAATCACAGTAATTTTTACATACTCATCAATTTTGGAAATCCAAGATAGAGATAGTTACCTGAAAATAAAAAAGAGAAAATGTGATTAGAAATGGTATAATTTGAAGAATCCTATTCAAAATAAAAGTTTTTTTTTTCAATCATAGTCAAACCCACCGCGTATTTTTCACCCAGTAGCATGCCCATTTTGCATACACATTACCAACACTCACAAGAGGGGTTATCCCACACGGCCAGATTCCAAACGTGGCGCGCGCACTATGAATAAATAAATGCATTGTAGCACACCGATGCTGGCCAACCCATCTGGTTGCATTGCCTAGTAGGCCACCATGCCATGTCCTCGCCACGCAACGGGCCAAGACGACGCCGCCGGAGATAAACTTATGCGCTCGAAGAAAAACAACAAAACAAAAAAGTATTTGGCGCCACCTCGCGTCATTTGGCGTCGCCTTCTTTGACTTGGCGGAGAGAGAGAGAGAAAACAACTAAAGTCGCTAAGTAACAGGCGTCGATTACCGGCCAACGCAGCAGCCAGTCGTATAAGGCAGCCTAAACCTAACCTCAATTGGCCTACTGTGACCTAATAGATGGCACCGGCGGGTACTCACCTGCGGGTCAAGAGGATCGAGTTACGGGTGGTCATCGACTACGACGACGCTGGTGACCGAAAATAGTTGAGCAAACAATTGGGCGAGCTGTATACGGAAGGAGATGAGGGGTGCTGGTTACTTAATCGCAAATTCCCACGAATATCTCGGGGTTTGGATTGGCTGGGCTCAAGAAGATCAACAAGGAAGCTACGCCAGTGGGCTCTGGACGGTGAGTTGAGAGTGCCTGACTATCGCTTAAGATCAACACTGAGCGGGCCTAGATAAACATCGGAGGGGACTCGACAACAAAGTGGTTTGATGATATCTTTCTAAGAAATCTATTTATTGTTCGTAAATTTGATTCCCCTTCTTTTTCAAATTTTAGAATTTTAGAATTTTATGATTTTTTACGATTTAAGTGATTTAAGTGATTTTAGTGATTTTTGTGATTTTTGTGATTTTTGTGATTTTTGTGATTTTTGTGATTTTTGTGATTTTTGTGATTTTTGTGATTTTTGTGATTTTTGTGATTTTTGTGATTTTTGTGATTTTTGTGATTTTTGTGATTTTTGTGATTTTTGTGATTTTTGTGATTTTTGTGATTTTTGTGATTTTTGTGATTTTTGTGATTTTTGTGATTTTTGTGATTTTTGTGATTTTTGTGATTTTTGTGATTTTTGTGATTTTTGTGATTTTTGTGATTTTTGTGATTTCTGTGATTTTTGTATTTTTGTATTTTTGTATTTTTGTATTTTTGTATTTTTGTATTTTTGTATTTTTGTATTTTTGCATTTTTGCATTTTTGTATTTTTGTATTTTTGTATTTTTGTATTTTTGTATTTTTGTATTTTTGTATTTTTGTATTTTTGTATTTTTGTATTTTTGTATTTTTGTATTTTTGTATTTTTGTATTTTTGTATTTTTGTATTTTTGTATTTTTGTATTTTTGTATTTTTGTATTTTTGTATTTTTGTATTTTTGTATTTTTGTATTTTTGTATTTTGTATTTTTGTATTTTTGTATTTTTGTATTTTTGTATTTTTGTATTTTTGTATTTTTGTATTTTTGTATTTTTGTATTTTTGTATTTTTGTATTTTTGTATTTTTGTATTTTTGTATTTTTGTATTTTATGTATTTTTGTATTTTTGTATTTTTGTATTTTTGTATTTTTGTATTTTTGTATTTTGTATTTTGTATTTTGTATTTTTGTATTTTTGTATTTTGTATTTTTGTATTTTGTATTTTGTATTTTTGTATTTTTGTATTTTTGTATTTTTGTATTTTTGTATTTTTGTATTTTTGTATTTTGTATTTTTGTATTTTTGTATTTTGTATTTTTGTATTTTGTATTTTTGTATTTTTGTATTTTTGTATTTTTGTATTTTTGTATTTTTGTATTTTGTATTTTTGTATTTTGTATTTTTGTATTTTGTATTTTTGTATTTTGTATTTTTGTATTTTTGTATTTTTGTATTTTGTATTTTGTATTTTTGTATTTTTGTATTTTTGTATTTTTGTATTTTTGTATTTTTGTATTTTTGTATTTTGTATTTTTGTATTTTTGTATTTTTGTATTTTTGTATTTTTGTATTTTTGTATTTTGTATTTTTGTATTTTTGTATTTTTGTATTTTGTATTTTGTATTTTTGTATTTTTGTATTTTTGTATTTTTGTATTTTTGTATTTTTGTATTTTGTATTTTTGTATTTTTGTATTTTGTATTTTTGTATTTTGTATTTTTATATTTTGTATTTTGTATTTTTGTATTTTTGTATTTTGTATTTTGCATTTTGTATTTTTGTATTTTTGTATTTTTGTATTTTTGTATTTTTGTATTTTTGTATTTTTGTATTTTGTATTTTTGTATTTTGTATTTTTGTATTTTTGTATTTTTGTATTTTTGTATTTTTGTATTTTTGTATTTTTGTATTTTTGTATTTTGTATTTTTGTATTTTTGTATTTTTGTATTTTTGTATTTTTGTATTTTGTATTTTTATTTTTGTATTTTGTATTTTTGTATTTTTGTATTTTGTATTTTGTATTTTTGTATTTTTGTATTTTTGTATTTTTGTATTTTTGTATTTTGTATTTTTGTATTTTGTATTTTTGTATTTTGTATTTTTGTATTTTGTATTTTTGTATTTTTGTATTTTTGTATTTTTGTATTTTTGTATTTTGTATTTTTGTATTTTGTATTTTTGTATTTTTGTATTTTTGTATTTTTGTATTTTTGTATTTTTGTATTTTGTATTTTTGTATTTTTGTATTTTTGTATTTTTGTATTTTTGTATTTTTGTATTTTTGTATTTTTGTATTTTGTATTTTTGTATTTTTGTATTTTTGTATTTTTGTATTTTTGTATTTTTGTATTTTTGTATTTTTGTATTTTTGTATTTTTGTATTTTTGTATTTTTGTATTTTTGTATTTTTGTATTTTGTATTTTTGTATTTTTGTATTTTTGTATTTTTGTATTTTTGTATTTTGTATTTTGTATTTTTGTATTTTTGTATTTTTGTATTTTGTATTTTGTATTTTTGTATTTTTGTATTTTGTATTTTTGTATTTTTGTATTTTGTATTTTTGTATTTTGTATTTTTGTATTTTTGTATTTTTGTATTTTTGTATTTTGTATTTTGTATTTTTGTATTTTTGTATTTTTGTATTTTTGTATTTTTGTATTTTGTATTTTTGTATTTTTGTATTTTTGTATTTTGTATTTTGTATTTTGTATTTTTGTATTTTTGTATTTTGTATTTTTGTATTTTTGTATTTTTGTATTTTGTATTTTGTATTTTTGTATTTTGTATTTTGTATTTTTGTATTTTGTATTTTTGTATTTTGTATTTTTGTATTTTTGTATTTTTGTATTTTTGTATTTTTGTATTTTGTATTTTTGTATTTTTGTATTTTTGTATTTTTGTATTTTTGTATTTTTGTATTTTTGTATTTTTGTATTTTTGTATTTTTGTATTTTTGTATTTTTGTATTTTGTATTTTTGTATTTTTGTATTTTTGTATTTTTGTATTTTTGTATTTTTGTATTTTTGTATTTTGTATTTTGTATTTTTGTATTTTTGTATTTTGTATTTTTGTATTTTTGTATTTTTGTATTTTTGTATTTTTGTATTTTTGTATTTTGTATTTTTGTATTTTTGTATTTTGTATTTTTGTATTTTGTATTTTTGTATTTTTGTATTTTTGTATTTTTGTATTTTTGTATTTTGTATTTTTGTATTTTTGTATTTTTGTATTTTTGTATTTTTGTATTTTTGTATTTTGTATTTTTGTATTTTTGTATTTTTGTATTTTTGTATTTTGTATTTTTATTTTTGTATTTTTGTATTTTGTATTTTTGTATTTTTGTATTTTTGTATTTTTGTATTTTTGTATTTTTGTATTTTGTATTTTTGTATTTTTGTATTTTGTATTTTTGTATTTTTGTATTTTTGTATTTTTGTATTTTTGTATTTTTGTATTTTGTATTTTGTATTTTGTATTTTTGTATTTTGTATTTTTGTATTTTGTATTTTGTATTTTGTATTTTGTATTTTGTATTTTGTATTTTTGTATTTTTGTATTTTGTATTTTGTATTTTTGTATTTTTGTATTTTGTATTTTTGTATTTTTGTATTTTTGTATTTTTGTATTTTGTATTTTTGTATTTTTGTATTTTTGTATTTTTGTATTTTTGTATTTTTGTATTTTTGTATTTTTGTATTTTGTATTTTTGTATTTTGTATTTTTGTATTTTGTATTTTTGTATTTTTGTATTTTTGTATTTTTGTATTTTTGTATTTTTGTATTTTGTATTTTGTATTTTTGTATTTTTGTATTTTGTATTTTGTATTTTTGTATTTTGTATTTTTGTATTTTTGTATTTTTGTATTTTTGTATTTTTGTATTTTGTATTTTTGTATTTTTGTATTTTTGTATTTTTGTATTTTTGTATTTTGTATTTTTGTATTTTTGTATTTTTGTATTTTGTATTTTTGTATTTTGTATTTTTGTATTTTTGTATTTTTGTATTTTGTATTTTTGTATTTTTGTATTTTTGTATTTTTGTATTTTTGTATTTTTGTATTTTTGTATTTTTGTATTTTGTATTTTTGTATTTTGTATTTTGTATTTTGTATTTTTGTATTTTTGTATTTTTGTATTTTGTATTTTTGTATTTTTGTATTTTGTATTTTTGTATTTTTGTATTTTGTATTTTGTATTTTTGTATTTTTGTATTTTGTATTTTTGTATTTTTGTATTTTTGTATTTTTGTATTTTTGTATTTTGTATTTTTGTATTTTGTATTTTTGTATTTTGTATTTTTGTATTTTGTATTTTGTATTTTTGTATTTTTGTATTTTTGTATTTTTGTATTTTTGTATTTTTGTATTTTTGTATTTTTGTATTTTTGTATTTTGTATTTTTGTATTTTTGTATTTTTGTATTTTTGTATTTTGTATTTTTGTATTTTGTATTTTTGTATTTTGTATTTTTGTATTTTTGTATTTTTGTATTTTTGTATTTTGTATTTTTGTATTTTTGTATTTTTGTATTTTTGTATTTTTGTATTTTTGTATTTTTGTATTTTTGTATTTTTGTATTTTGTATTTTTGTATTTTTGTATTTTTGTATTTTTGTATTTTTGTATTTTTGTATTTTTGTATTTTTGTATTTTGTATTTTTGTATTTTTGTATTTTGTATTTTTGTATTTTTGTATTTTTGTATTTTTGTATTTTTGTATTTTTGTATTTTTGTATTTTTGTATTTTTGTATTTTTGTATTTTTGTATTTTTGTATTTTTGTATTTTTGTATTTTTGTATTTTTGTATTTTTGTATTTTTGTATTTTGTATTTTTGTATTTTTGTATTTTTGTATTTTGTATTTTTGTATTTTTGTATTTTTGTATTTTGTATTTTTGTATTTTTGTATTTTTGTATTTTGTATTTTGTATTTTGTATTTTTGTATTTTGTATTTTTGTATTTTTGTATTTTTGTATTTTGTATTTTGTATTTTGTATTTTTGTATTTTTGTATTTTGTATTTTTGTATTTTTGTATTTTTGTATTTTTGTATTTTTGTATTTTGTATTTTTGTATTTTTGTATTTTGTATTTTTGTATTTTGTATTTTTGTATTTTTGTATTTTTGTATTTTTGTATTTTGTATTTTTGTATTTTTGTATTTTGTATTTTTGTATTTTTGTATTTTTATTTTTGTATTTTTGTATTTTTGTATTTTTGTATTTTTGTATTTTTGTATTTTTGTATTTTTGTATTTTTGTATTTTTGTATTTTTGTATTTTTGTATTTTTGTATTTTTGTATTTTTGTATTTTTGTATTTTTGTATTTTTGTATTTTTGTATTTTTGTATTTTTGTATTTTTGTATTTGTTTTTTTTAAATAACTGTTCTTTTTAAATTCCTGCAATTGATAACGAAACATGATTTTCATTTTTTCAATCTAAATTTGATACGTCCCGATCCTCAGGCTCCTCAAGTTTAAGCTGATTTACGGTACCACCAACGAAGCAGTTGTTAGCCAAGGCACAAAATATAGTGATCAACGATCCCTTCCTCCCAGCTGGCCATCCATCCGTAACATAACCCGTTCCGTTCCCTAACGATCTGCCTAGCTTTTCGCAAGAATATTTGCTTAGGACCCCTGCTGACCGGTTGTCTGCATGGCAGCTCGAGGATCGATACCGTTTTTTGCTGCATAATTTGCCCAGCGCCAGGTCGTCGAGCCCGCGCTCGATCGCGATCGGAAATCCAATATTTCATCGGTCAACCAACTTGACCGGCCGGGGCCCATTGCAATTTGGCCCACTTGGCACGATGAATCACCGCTCAAGAGCTGGTGTCGGCGAGATGAAGTTTCCCGCAAACGGTGTCACGTCCCAACCGCGCACAAAGTCGTCGACGGATTCCAAGAGGTGACTAATGCTGAGACATTTCCGGAACTTTAACCGACGTGAGATGCACTCTTATGATGGGATAATTATATTGTCTAGAGAGACAAATCAAACATGAAAGAATTGAGAAATGTAAGGGATTGAAGTGGCGATCGAGGTCGTCCTGAACGGGGCAAAATTATTGTTTCCAGATAAGATATGGGCGCAGTGCAAGCCAATTGAGGCCGAGAAGTTAGCTGCAGCGGAACGGATAATAATCAGCCGCGGAAATGTTTCTTAATTGAGTGAGTTATGGCCGCGGCAAGGGCAATTGGCTGCAGTACAGCAGTTCTTCTCGAACTTAAGCTCTGAACTGAACTGAACGATCAGCAGCAACTAATTTATGACCACTTGGAGTGGAGAATCGAAAAAGGAAATGCAAGCTACGGAAGAGTGCCTGTTCCGTGGATGGATGACCTAAAAAGAAGAACTTCAGTGTCAAAAGTCGTAAAGTTTGGGGGAAACTTCTTTTAAAAACCCGATTTAATCCCACCTGGGGTGAGATAGAGCCTTTCTTACTAAAGAATATAACAATGATAGAACTTCTTTCAATTCATAACATCGACTTTGTTTATTTATAACGTCAGCACAAAAGAATATGACGAAAGCAAAGTATTATAAAAGATATGTTTTCCAAAAGAAATAAAAAACGCAATTTTCACCAAAAGAATATGTTTAACCGTACATATAAAGAATGTGACATTTTCAGAAAACGTTATTTGAGTTGTCTCCTACAAAACCCTTCAAACAGGATCAAGTTTCATTGAAAAGACTGAGAAATTGCAAAGTCCATAAAAAATCAATTTAGACCTAATTTCACCCCTACTTCAGGTTTATTTTTTGATGATTTGGCAATAAATAGCCACTACAGCCACAATAAATTTAATTATCGCAGCGATCAAAAAATATTTACTTCTAACTCAGACCGGACCCTGATATACCATTACACCGGTCATTGTATGCTAGCGATGCATAAAACGAACAGCGACCCAGAAACGTAGCAACATCTAGAAAGAGGAAAGAATCATCAAAACGGAACAAGTTATAGAGCAATGCAATGTTTCTCTTGGGCCCTGCTGAGGGCGCCAAATTGCACCCTGTTCAATCAACTTATGAAATCACGAAAAAATGGAATCTACTTTTAAACGATTTTAGGAGCAAACGGGAAACAAATTGATTGTAGCAGGATGAATATCCTATGTCATGTTGAACGATACATCGGTAGACAAGCTACTACAAACGAGTATAAGTCGAGCAAAACATATATGCGCCAGCATTCTCGCGCCAGTATTCGAAGCTCAACTTGACAACTTGTCGACTTGGCGACGAAGCGTCAAAAATCGATGCAGTGTGATTTGTTGGCGATTTTTCCGATTAAAATTCATGCTGAATCGACATATTTACGAAGATGGAAATGACGTCCTGGCTAAAAGTAAAACCTATACCTTTCTTTAGTAAGAAAGGCAAAAAGTAAATCGTTCTAAAAATTGATCCGGATTGCCGATAGATGCCAAATTTGTTTCAGATGCTCACTCATGGTCTGTACTATGAATGTAGAAAGAAATTTCGAATAAAATTAGAAACGAAAAATGTTGGCAAAGGTCACCAGGTGGGCTTTTACCTTTTTTTAGGGATTTTTTTGTTTATGGTAGGTTAATCAAACGGCTCTAACTCGAGAACCAAATTATGAATCGGGATGAAAATTTGGGAGGTTGTAGAGCTCGAAAAATGCATTTTTTGAGATAAATAAAAGAAATGAAAATGACAAATTTTGACCATATTTTCATTTGAAAACTGTGTATTTTCTGGAAAAGTCTGGCCACATCCGAAAACAGATGGATATTTCGAAATTTGCGCGGCAACTCGCCCAGGTTCAGCACACTAGCTTTCATCTGCATTTAGAAGAATCGAAATCGGATTTATGGGAGCTGAGAACGGCGCGACACAAAATTTTGCAAAATTTTACCACATACGAACATCACTCGACCTCCACGAAATTTATTTTCTCAAAAATCGTGGGTTTGAGATAGACGAGTTCTGTCAAGGTGAATCGATAGAGCGTCAAAAATCGATGCAGTGTGATTTGTTGGCGATTTTTCCGATTAAAATTCATGCTGAATCGACATATTTACGAAGATGGAAATGACGTCCTGGCTTAAAGTAAAACCTATACCTTTCTTTAGTAAGAAAGGCAAAAGATACAGACAACTGACAAAATGTGTGCAAAACATTTTTGGATGAATATCTCTACTTAAAGGAAAATACATATGAAATTTTAAAACTCTCGGCTTACCAGTAAAATAACTGTTTGATAATCTTTGCAATTCTAAAATCGATGAATAAAGTTTCAGGATGTACAGAGACATTTTGTCTGTTTAATACATTTTTCAGCAAAAAGTTCACGAGTGATCACTTGACTGTTTCAAGAAAAACTGTTAAATATTGCGCTTTGCTTCTCTTCTCGACCTGCATGAATCATATCGTATTTTACCAGCTAGCTGAGTAACTTCACATAAAACCACATGATAGCTAGTCATAGCCATACACAGCAAAACACAGAAAATCGTCGCTTGTGTGCTATCTTGTGACACGACAGCTGTAAAAAGATATAAAAGTTCACAAGATAGCACACATAGCATAGCATAGCATAGCATAGCATAGCATTACGGGTCTGCACCACGCTGTAGGGGGTGCCACAATGGTCAATTCAATATTCTTAGACAATTTGATCACTGCCCGGTACATCCAAAAATATCTAAGAACGTAAATTCCCACACTGTGCTCCTAGGCTACGCCCATACAGTCTCGTGGGGAATTGGGAGGGGATGTTTTTGTTGTTCACTAGTGGCAAAAGTGCAGGGAACCCATGCGACTTTTAAAAGTGAACGGAATATTTTTGGATCAATTTCATCGGGCCGATGAAAATGGTTGAATGCGTATTGTATTAAATGATTTGAATGTTTGTAAGTATAAATGTCAGTCTGTAGTGTACTATCTATTAAGCATATAGTTTTGTTATAATAATAAATAATAAATATAATAAATATAGTAAATAGAAAAATGTAATAAATGTGAATAGTAAATAAAATAAATATAATTAATATGATAAATATAATAAATATAATCAAAATAATTCCAGAAAGCTGTAAAAAAACAGTAATTAAAAATATTAATGCTTCGTCTGGTTCCCACGCTGTTTTAGAAAGTTTCGCTAATTTAAGCAATTTAAACATATATGGTATGAGGAGATGGTATATTACAGGATAGGAATAGGACAAAAGTTCACAAGATAGCACACAAGCGACAACGTAGAGCAATTCTCTACGAACCGACCTTTTTAATTTTATTTTTTTGTATTCTTTAATCCGACTGAAACTTTTTTGGTGCCTTCAGTATGCCCAAAGAAGCCATTTTGCATCATGTTTGTACATATGATGTTCCATACAAATTTGCGGCTGTTCAAAAAAAAAAAGGATTTATGAAAATGAAAAAATCTATATCTCTTGAAGGAATTTTTGATCGATTTTGTGTCTTTGACAAAGTTATAGGTACGGATAAGGATTACACTGAAAAAAAAAATGATACACGGTAAATTTTTTTTGGTGATTTTTAATTTAACTGTTGGTCACTAAAACTTGATTTGTAAAAAACACTATTTTTTAATTTTTAAACTCTCTGATATATTTTAGGGGACATCAAATACAAACTATTGAGAAATTTCCAGAATGTGCAAAAAATCTTTGACTGAGTTATGAATTTTTTAATCAATACTAATTCTTTCAAAAATCTAAATGTTGGTCACAAAAATTTTTCAACTCCATTTTTTCCACAACAATGCCAAACTCAAGTCTTTTTAAAAATATTCAACCAATGTGACAAAATAAAACAGAATCAGAACTTCACGCTAGTCATAATCGTCAAATTTATGCTCTACTTTTAAATTAGTTTTTCATTAACTTTGCTCGTTTTGATTCATAAAAAATATGTCCAAAAACTATAAGCCTTAATTTATCCCTTTCAGGCCTGATTTTTCTTTTCAAATCAATTTTCACTTAATGATCGGAAAAATGATTCTTATGGCCATTTGTGGCAGTGCGTGGCCGAATGGTAACGCTGTCCGCTTAGTAAGCGGAAGATCATGTGATCGATTCCCATCTGCTCCAACCTTCTATCGGATGAGGATGTAAAACGTTGGTCTCGGCCTTGGTGTTGTTAGGCCGTTAAGTCATTCCAGTCATTTTTTCTTTAATTTCAATTTTTGCATTTTTTAATCCGGCTGATTTTTTTTGGAGCCTTCGGCCTGCACAAAGAAGCCATTTTGCAACACTGATTTATAAAAAATCGATAATGTGTATCTTTGAAGTGATTTTTTGATCGATTTGGTGTCTTCGGCAAAGTTGTAGGTATGGATAAGGACTACACTGAAAAAAATGTTACACGGAATTAAAACATGTTGGTGCTTTTTAATTTCACTTTTTGTCACTAAGACTTGATTTGCAAAACACATTTTTTTTATTTTTATCTGAGATGTTTTAGGGGACATCAAATGCCAACTTTTCAGAAATTTCCAGAATGTGCAAAAAATCTTTGACCAAGTTATGAATTTTTGAATCAATTCTGATGTTTTTTTTCACAATCGAAATATTGGTCGCAAAAATTTTGCTACTTCATTTTTCGATGTAAAATCATATTTGCAATCAAAAAGTAGTCGAGAGAAATTGTGATAAAGTGCACCGTTTTCAAGTTATAGCCATTTTCAGGTAACATTTTTAAAACATGTAACATTTATTCATTTTTAAAGTTAGTGCCCATGTTTGCCCATTCTTAAAATAAATATTTTTGAAAAGCTGAGAAAATTCTCTATATTTTCCATTTTTGAACATTGTTGATACGACCCTTAGTTGCTGAGATATTACCATGCAAAGATTTAAAAACAGTAAAATTGATGTTTTTCAAGTCTCCCCCAAACAATCTCAGCAATTAATGCAATAAATGGAAATAAATATTTTCATTTTTTTTAAAATCAAGACTAACATTTCAAAAGGGCGTAAAGTTGTACGACTCGTGCTGAAAAAATCTTCTTTTTGCAGCTTGTTGCATAAATTACTATTTCAGCATTCATTGAATTGTTGAAAAGTTCAAATTTTCAACACATTTATCGGAAGGTTATACTTTTCAATAGTGTTATGGAGATTTAACAGAACAATGTACAGGAGTCCATTTCGGAAAGTTCTCAAGAAAAGGCACACACAACCTTGTCGGAGGCCGGTTTTTTCAATCTATGGACCAATTCAATCGCCGACTTAGAGAAGATGCTGGGGTCCTTATATCTTCTTCGATGAGAAGGAATGAGGCCAATTTGAATGACTTTTAAATTCAAATAAAAATCAAAATAAACATTCTTAAAATTGTACATTTTATTACCCCCATGACCATCCGTGCAACACGCCTGCCATCACGCCATTAAAAAAATCGTTCATCCGTGAGGCGACATCCAATCCGACACGTGATCATCCCATTCGCTGTCACTTCCCGTCACGGCTGCACTCGGTCAAACTTGTCACACACGTGCCCCGCAGCCAAAAAATGTACAAACTCCGACGGTTGGTTGTGCAACCAAGAATCTCGCCCCGTAAATGTCAGTAGGTCGCGCGCGCACTCTTTTTGACAGTTTTATTAGTTCCGTCGATCACCGACAGATCGCGCTCGCAGAGGAAATGTAAACAGACTTTACTTTTCGACGACGACGCCTTCCAGAGTTCGGATCCCCGAGATCGTGAGGCAATGCGAGAATGCTGAACGGGGCCATTTGTCTGCGTTGAGATATTGAGTGTCCCCGTTTTTTGTTTTTTTGGGTGGTTGCGCAACCCCGTTGGGTGTTGCTTGCGGTGGGGTTCCCGAACACGGACGTCAACGTTGAGGTATCCCAATTGTTAACCTTTTTGAAAACAGTCAAGCGGTGAGTTAATACAAATTAAGAATCGTGTATATTTCTGAAATTGGTAAGTACAAGTTCTGTCAAATCTGTTAACTCGTCGCTGTCGAGCTATCTTGTCGCACATCAAACAATTTGTTTGGTTGACTATTCTGTGAATTGTTTTGAAATTTGGTTGCCGAAGTCCCAAGTTATAATTGCAAATGTTTACGGTAGTCGCGTTTGTACGTGTGTCAAACGCGTTCTGACCTGAAATCCCTTTGGCCAGTTGTCACACTTACAGCAGTTTTCAGGGTGTGTCAAGATAGCACGACAAGATTGAAACTTCTTTCATATGAAGATTAACAATGTCATGAGTTTTTTTAGTTGGTTATTATTGAATCGCTCAGGATTGAAATTGAATATTAGGGATCTGTGAAGGTAAAAAGGTGAGACATTGAGAGCTGCACAAAATGGCATTCTTAACTCAATTTGGACCAAAATGCAATTGCGACTAGTTAGCACAACAGCGACGGTTACGGTCAATTGCATTTCAGCTCAGCTAAGATTTTTATTTCAAATCATTTATCAAGTCACTGCAACACTAACAATGCTGAAGGGCTCATTTGTCCACATTGAGAGATTGAGTGTCCCCACTTAATTTTTAGGAAGTTACGTAAATTTACCAACCACGTCTTCGCAGGGATTAGCCGACGGAGAAAGTGGCCACGCGGTTTCGAGTTTCCCTCGACGCGGCTGCGGGAAAATGTCCTGCAATCTTGCATCGCGCCCGTCAACCAGCTGCTCACTGAGTCTCGCAAATCACCACCAGGGGAAAAACTCACCGATCGAGACGCAGTTGTCGCTCATAATTTCAATTACTCAGCCAAGCGGCCCCTAATGTGGGCTAATTACCGGCAATTTATTACTGCAAATGTATCAAATTGCAGCCTGGCGCGACAAAGATCTTGGGGTAGCTGTCGATCGTCTTCTTTCCAATTGTTTATTGCTTTGCTCCGATTGTTTGAGGCGTCTTCCCAACGAGATTGAAAGTGATTTAATAACAATCCAAGGTGCTCAACAATTGTCCAATTACCCCATAGCTGAACAACATCCCACCAAGAGGTGAGCCCTCCAGAGATTGCTTAGCGACAACGACGGCGACGACTAACTGCCAAGACATTAACTCACTTTATTTATGAGCTGGGCCACGCCGCATCGCACACCGTGATCGGGGCTTTAGAAAGTATTTACTTTGGTGCAGGCTCGTGGAGGTCGTCGTCGCCGTCGCCGCGGAAACTTCGGATGATAACATCTGCGACCTGGCGAGTCCCCGTTTGGCATACGTAGGAGTTGGTACTATAGAACCTCCTTCCGTTTTATGTAACCTCTCTAAATTGTGGATTCCGTGCACGACTTTGGTGCTGGTGACAACTGAAATGTCGTGGAACAAGTGCTACTTTGGAATTCAATATCCGTAACGGTGTTGTGTGCGATGTGGCTGCTACTCAGCAGATTTAAACTGTTCATTTTGCGATTCGTTTGCGAACTTGCGACCACCACGAAGCAAATTGTCTCGTCAGAAGCTCTCCAGCGAATCCCAGAGCGCTTAGACAGAATCCAATGCCCAAAGCCATCCAAGCTGGTAGCATGTCCTCGAAGCTCAAATCCGACTGAGATCCGGCAGCCTCCCGAGGTCTCCGACCCACGTAAGCAGATCGCATCTCAGCTTTCCATTGGCGCTGCCACAGGACGAAAAGGCCAGCCTCAAACAACGTTATGTGGGTGTAACGGAATGCTTCCAGGTAGGGGCTTCTGAACTTTGCTATGTACAACTCAATTCCGGTAAAGTATTCTTGATCCAGCACAACGAAAAAGGACTCCATGCGGTTGTAATCGAACGCCAGCTCATAGTACACATCAATGAACTCTTTGTCCCAAAACACAGCACCGCCAGGAATAGCCTCGAAAAATTCTCTTCTTTTGCCTTGAACCACCAAATCTCCAATGATTGAATCGTTCAAAAACTTTGGATAATTCTCAAGATCTTCATGGAATCTCACCTCCGTGTGCTTGAAATCATCAATCGTTTTGATCCGCTGAATCGAAGGTTTGTTCACCATCAGCGACACTATCTTAGTTTCGTAGGCATTGCTCATAAAGAACATCAGAATGATTAACGATAAAAAGAAGATCTTTTCCCACCGACCTGCTTGGTGGAGGTTGTGGCGTTCGTAGCCACATACTGCGAGCATAATTGGATCATTTCTAAACATTTCCGGCCGGAGACGTTGCGTGACTTCCGTAGCGACAAGGATCACCGCAAGCAAAAGCCAAACCTGCCACGAAAATGGCATCGACATAAGTTCGGCAGCGTTCACTGGTCTATCTCTGGGTACCGCAATTTTGGACACCCAAGGAACGATAGTGTACAACTCACGAAAAGCTAAGGTTCCGACCGACGATCTCACCTTACGCCGGAATACAACATCCACCAGATTTTGGGTGTCCATAATATTCTTCAAGCAAATATCCAGCTCTTCCTCCGATCCCTTACAGTTGTGCTTGTACTCGAGTACTCCTGTGTTCAGAAATCGAGCAGTTTCGGCGAGCCAGTGAGCGTTCCAAGCGAAAGATGTCCTCGGCTCATCCGTTATGTAGTGTATGGTACGCCCCTCCATCGAGCGACGTACAAACACATGCATCGGATGCGGCATTCTTGAACGACTACGACACATCTGTAAGTTACAGTGCAGCGAATGCATATCAAAGCTATCGATGAAGACAATGTTGTTGAATCCGTTGCTGTTAACAAAGAACACCATTTTATGAAATACCGGTACGTTGGTACGTTCAGCGAAAATCAACACTTTAGTAAAGGGATTCAGCAACAACAGAAAATAATGGATTCTCGTTTCAACGTCGGGAAGTCCCAGATAGCGATCGTCGCGCCCAGGATTTATGAGAAGCATTGACGGATGTGCCGGTGGATTCCTCGGGTCACCCAAAGGAGTATCGTGATGCGCGACGAACGATTCATCAAACACGTACTTCACGACGATGTGATCCAAGCGAGCCGAAGTGAGCACGTCGTTCCAGACTCCTAGGTGGGAACCCTGCGACAGATCGTAGAAGATACAGCTAAACACCCCACCGTGGACACTGGCCAGGTACTCGATTGTCCGGAGGACGTGGTCAAGTGCATCCTGGTTGTAGGCTGACGATGGTTGTAGCCCGAGCAGTAGCAGAAAAGTGCATCCGAGCAGGTTCATGGTGGCAATTTGACTAAAGTTGATTGAAAAAGCCCTCCAATGATTTGAATGGAAGTGTGCGATGTAGATTCAGTATCAAATTTTTCGGTCTACAGTAGTGCGTCCATCCCGGGAATTCCTGGGACAAAATTCCCGGAATTTTACCAAAACCGGGAATTCCCGAATCTCGGAATGTTTTAAAATTTGTCCCGGGTAAATTTTAGTCTGTATATTCAGATTTGTTTGAGGAAATAGATGAACAGTTGAGTACTTGGTAATCAATTAGAATTGTATAGCACTAAAATTTGTATTGGGCATATATCAGCATTATTTTGGGTTATTACACCCAAAGCAAAAATATAGCTAAAAATCTGCAACAGTAGATTTGCTGCAGAAAATGTCACAATTTATAACATTTTTTTGCAGCAAGCCCGTAGATCATTTTTGCCCGCGTGTAAACATTTCAGCGATCTGCAGTTCTCACCAACACATATAATGCTGGCCCGTCCCGAGCAACACTCCAAAGAGAAGAATATGTTGATGCTCTTTCACTCTCAATTTCATCAAGCGTCCATGGCGCGGTGGTAGCGTGTCGGATCAATAATCAAGAAGTTGGTGGTTCAATCCTCGTTCTGATAAGGGTTTTTTTTGTGAAATACAATCAAAAAGCCGTCGGTAATGTCGATAATTGTCGGTAACGGGCAAAAATGTCATACCCCCATATCGCAAAAAATGCATGAGGACAGCTTTCATAGGGACGTGGCGTTACATCGTGCTGCCACCTGGTTTTTTTAAGCGCAAGAGTGGAAAAGTGCTGAGTCATCGTCTAAAAATAGACGGCGTCCTATCTCGCCCAGCAAAATGAAGTCGATAAAGTAGTCGGTTTCGATGAGAAAAAGTGGAAAACGTGTTCTAAAAATAGCGACGCCATCCCCCTATGCAGAATCTCATATACTTTCATGCCACCATGCATCACAATCATGCGACCGCCGGTTGGGTGTAGGGAAAATTGTTAAAATTTTAGTTTACAGATCCGCAAATGCACTTTAAGCGCGAGTTTTTCACCAATTTGTAACAGGTCGTATCGAGGTGCTCCGATTTGGATGAAACTTTCAGCGTTTGTTTGTCTGTACATGAGATGAACTCATGTCAAATATGAGCCCTCTACGACAAAGGGAAGTGGGGTAAAACGGGCATTGAAGTTTGAGGTCCAAAAACCATAAAAAATCTTAAAATTGCTCGCATTTCCGTAAAACTTCATAAATTCCAACTCTCTTAAATGCATTCGAAAGTTCTTTAGAAACACTTTAAAATGAGCTATAGACATCCAGGATTGGTTTAACTTTTTCTTATAGCTTTTGCAAATTACTGTTAAAAATGGATTTTTTAAAACCATAATATCTTTTTCCAACAGCCTCCAACACCTATACACGCAAACGAGAAATCCGTGAGGTTGGCCCTTCCGAATCGAATTGAACGGGACAACGCTCAAATCGTACGGAAATCCCTCACGCTCAAAACAAACTTTGTAGTTCACGCATACCATTACAAGAAAAGCTTTCAATTTTATTTAGCATACACCATACACTCACGCGCAGTTGCATCTAACAAGTCGGTGATGAGTTGATGTATGCGTGCGTGTTTATTTCAGTCAATCAGCACAAATTCATCTATCAGGGAGGTGGAAGATCGACATGACTCAAACCAATTGTTTAATTGTTTAATTGTTTAATTGTTTAATTGTTTAATTGTTTAATTGTTTAATTGTTTAATTGTTTAATTGTTTAATTGTTTAATTGTTTAATTGTTTAATTGTTTAATTGTTTAATTGTTTAATTGTTTAATTGTTTAATTGTTTAATTGTTTAATTGTTTAATTGTTTAATTGTTTAATTGTTTAATTGTTTAATTGTTTAATTGTTTAATTGTTTAATTGTTTAATTGTTTAATTGTTTAATTGTTTAATTGTTTAATTGTTTAATTGTTTAATTGTTTAATTGTTTAATTGTTTAATTGTTTAATTGTTTAATTGTTTAATTGTTTAATTGTTTAATTGTTTAATTGTTTAATTGTTTAATTGTTTAATTGTTTAATTGTTTAATTGTTTAATTGTTTAATTGTTTAATTGTTTAATTGTTTATTTGACAATTTGACAATTTGACAATTTGACATTTTGACATTTTGACATTTTGACATTTTGACATTTTGACATTTTGACATTTTGACATTTTGACATTTTGACATTTTGACATTTTGACATTTTGACATTTTGACATTTTGACATTTTGACATTTTGACATTTTGACATTTTGACATTTTGACATTTGACATTTTGACATTTTGACATTTTGACATTTTGACATTTTGACATTTTGACATTTTGACATTTTGACATTTTGACATTTTGACATTTTGACATTTTGACATTTTGACATTTTGACATTTTGACATTTTGACATTTTGACATTTGACATTTGACATTTTGACATTTTGACATTTTGACATTTTGACATTTTGACATTTTGACATTTTGACATTTTGACATTTTGACATTTTGACATTTTGACATTTTGACATTTTGACATTTTGACATTTTGACATTTTGACATTTTGACATTTTGACATTTTGACATTGTGACATTTTGACATTTTGACATTTTGACATTTTGACATTTTGACATTTTGACATTTTGACATTTTGACATTTTGACATTTTGACATTTTGACATTTTGACATTTTGACATTTTGACATTTTGACATTTTGACATTTTGACATTTTGACATTTGACATTTTGACATTTTGACATTTTGACATTTTGACATTTTGACATTTTGACATTTTGACATTTTGACATTTTGACATTTTGACATTTTGACATTTTGACATTTTGACATTTTGACATTTTGACATTTTGACATTTGACATTTTGACATTTTGACATTTTGACATTTTGACATTTTGACATTTTGACATTTTGACATTTTGACATTTTGACATTTTGACATTTGACATTTTGACATTTTGACATTTTGACATTTTGACATTTTGACATTTTGACATTTTGACATTTTGACATTTTGACATTTGACATTTTGACATTTTGACATTTTGACATTTTGACATTTGACATTTTGACATTTTGACATTTTGACATTTTGACATTTTGACATTTTGACATTTTGACATTTTGACATTTTGACATTTTGACATTTTGACATTTTGACATTTTGACATTTTGACATTTTGACATTTTGACATTTTGACATTTTGACATTTTGACATTTTGACATTTTGAAATTTCTAGAGTGTTTTATTTTTTTGAAAATGTCCTATAAGCTGTTGTGTTTCATATTTTTATAGAATCTTTTCAAAAAAAAACTCTGGATTTTGATATTTTGAAAAAGAACTGCAAAATTTTAAAATGTATCTTTGATTTATAATTAAAAAATCGTAAATATACGTAGCTCAGGGGATGACCCATATCAAACCAAACAGAAATCGTGGTTTAGGTACTGCCCACTGCCAAAACTTCTTAAAGCTCACTCACACATACTCATAGCGGCCGTCGCTCTCACTGACGGCCCGTCAATTCAATCGTTTTGCCAGTTTTGCTTTTGCGATTTTTTTGCAGTCTTGTGACGACATGGAGAAGTAAATTTTGAAGAAACTCGGTTAAAGAATATGACTTGTCTAGCAGGTAAGCTAACGTTTAAGATTTGAGATCAAAGAATAGTCGTATTATTGAGTATCGAAAATGGAGTAAGAAAAATGATTATGTTTTCTTATTTTTGCAGGTTGCTCGCCTAAGAAACCTTTAGAATGCTGCTCGTGGGGGAAAGTTGGAGTAAAGTCGAGAAATGAGAGGTTTGACCATGACGATGTTCCAGCTACCGGTCAAGAACGAATTGGTGGTGAGCAGAAGTTCGAACCGCGATAGCGTCGGTCGAAGATCTTTTCTGGGCATGATCGGTGAAGTGCATCTTACGAGCAACGAGTGCAGCAGTGAAAATATGTGTGGAATTTGTTGTACAGTGATGTTTTGAGTAGAGGTTCATGAATAAAAAGTAGAAAACAAAAAAAACAACCGCTTTTTCCTGCAGAAAAGAACATGAGTAAGAAGAACTTTCTTGGTACACACATACACACGCAAAAACAACGCTCACCAATACTTACACAACAAGCGACACCGGGTGAACACCAATACAAATAAAAAAAATGTTTCATTGGATGTGTGTTTTCGGTTTCAAAAGCTTAAAATAATTCTTGCGGGTTTCCCTCGCAAGCTTCGTGCGGTATTTCTCGCCTGTCCGTGCCCGGAAGGATTTCTCGCTCGATTCGAGAGGGATTCCGCACGAATTTCCCCCGATCTCGGTTGCGTGTACTCCCTTAAGTCAAAAGTTAGGTAATTTCATGGACTATGAGCCTACGGTATTAACTTTTTGGCAAATCGTAGTTTTTATCATAGTTTTTCGATTTTTCTATAACAAACATTTTACAAAGTTAATTTTTGCCCTGTAGGCTTCCAAAGCGGAACTTTTTGGTCTCAATTTTGTCATATTCGGAATCCTCGGAAAATTTCACGTTAATTTAAAAAATTTACGTTGATTTAAAAAATAATTTAATAAAACATTAAAAACGTTACTTAATCCACCGATGGTGGTTGGTGCCTTCCTCACAATTATGTACATATTTTTTTTCTGTAGTAAGAATGTCAAACCTAAAAATTTTATCTAAATTTTACTACTTACAACATATCTACATGGAGTATGGGGTCTACAATCCCAAAAATCATTGGACGTAATATTAGAACAACACCTACGGGTCTGTTTCATGAAAATTGTTCACTTTCAATAGTTATACTGCCCCTGATCGCATAAATGTCCCATATGCATTTTCATCGATTTCGAGTTATTGATGCAGTTTGGTTCAAAATCGTGTGCTCTTTCAAAAGAGCCTATAACATCCAGCACTTTGTTCTAGAAATCAAGAGGAAATCCAGTTTTTTCGCGAAAATTTAACACGTAGCCTTATGTATGGGACAAACTTCAAATGCGTTTTTCTCAGCTTGCTGTTTTTGCATATGGGACATTTATGCGAACATGGGCAGTATATTACTTTAAAGTTTTAAAAGCCTTATGGCAGTAAAAAAAATATATCTGTTCATTTTTCCCGGGAGCTTCAAATCAACAAAATCCCGGGAGCCAGATCTCCGGATAGATCCGAACAACTTTTTCATGAAAATATTTGAGATCCGGCCTCTGAAATGTGTTCTAATGACACTTAGGTGCTCATAACTTTTGATAGGGTTATCAGATCATCAGTCTTTTTGGCTTGTTGGAAAGGTCTTTTGATTACCTATCCAACAATGGGTCGCATGATAGATCCGGATAACTTTTTCATCAACATATTTGAGATCCGGCATCTAAAATGTGTACAAATGACACTAAAGTGCTCATAACTTTTGATAGGGTTATCAGATCGTCAATCTTTTGTGCTTGTTGGAAAGGTCTTTTGATTACCTGTCCAACAATGGGTCGCATGATAGATGCGGACAACTTTTTCATCAACATATTTGAGATCCGGCCTCTAAAATGTGTACAAATGACACTAAAGTGCTCATAACTTTTGATAGGGTTATCAGATCTTCAATGTTTTAGAAAGGTCTTTCAAATACCTTTCTAAAAATGTATGATCAGACGGGTTTTCTTACAAAAACCACCCTTTTTACAATCTTTCAAACTTTAGCCAGAATCGTTTTTTTAGCATAACTTTTGAAATACTTAACAAAACTTCATAATAGTTAATATAGGTCTTGTGGGACCCTAAGACGGATCGAATGAGATCAGAATGGCCCAAATCGGTTCAGCCAGTCCGGAGATAATCGAATGCATTTTTTTCGGTGCACGGACTTACAGACATACACACGCACAGACATTTGCTCAGAATTTGATTCTGAGTCGATAGGTATACGTGAAGGTAGGTCTACGAGGTCGAATTAAGAAGTTCATTTTTCGAGTGATTTTATAGCCTTTCCTCAGTAAGGTGAGGAAGGCAAAAAAAAAAGAAATAGATCTTATTTACCCTGTGATCAAAACGTCAAATGCTGTATCAAGTAGGCGAAAATCTGTTTTACCCCTAATCCAACAAATTGTTAAAAAATATTTTAATTCATTATAAATGGCAATTTTTCCAATCAAATTTACAACTCCAATACTTCTAACTTACGTGAAATTGTCCGAGGATTTCAAATATGACAAAATTGAGACCAAAAAGTGCCGCTATGGCGGCCTACAGGGCAAAAACTAACGTTGTAAAATGTTTGTTCTAGAAAAAGCGAAAAACTATGAAAAAAAAAAACTGCGATTGGCCAAAAAGTTATTACCGTAGGCTTATAGTCCATGAAATTCCCAAACTTTTGACCTATAAGAGTATTTGTGTTGGAAGCTGTTGCAAAAAGATATTAAGGTTTCAAAAAAAATCATTTTTAGCAGTAATTTGCAAAAGCTATGAGAAAAAGTCAAACCAATCTTGGATGTCTATAGCTCTTTTTAAAGTGCCTCTAAAGACCATTCGAATGCATGAGAGCTGGAATTTTTGAAGTTTTACGGAAATGCGAGCAATTTTAAGATTTTTTTAGGTTTTTTGGACCTCAAACTTCAAAGCCCGTTTTACCCCACTTCCCTTTGTCGTAGAGGGCTCATATTTGACATGAGTTCATCTCATGTACAGACAAACAAACGCTGAAAGTTTCATCCAAATCGGAGCACCTCGATACGACCTCTAGAACAAACCGAGCAATATTTACAAAAACTGCCTCTTAAATATTTTCTAGTATATTTCATTTATTTTTAAAGTATGGGATACTAAACATACCGTAAAACGGGGTGACTTTGATAGCCGGGGTGACTTTGATAGGATTGGAATTTTTCCACAAAATTAAGAGTACAATTCCGGAGTTTTTTTTTTAAATAAAAAGGTCCAATAAACTTAATTTTTAGTTTTTGCTTTTTGGGTGTTTTTAATACCCCTGACTCAAGGATTTTTCAAAAACACCCAAAAAGCAAAAAATGGAAATTTAGTTTATTGGACCTTTTCAAAAAAAAACTCCAGAATTAAAATATATACGGAACGGTTTAGAATCGTACTGACTGTGGTACAGAAGTTTTCAAAGTACCTCAAGAAGAACTTTTCATAAAATATTGAAATGTTTAAAAAGTTAGTTAAGGGGTTACATACATGCAAAACGACAAAAATGTAAGAGGTTGGTTTGGGCACACACTTAAATTTTTTTTAAAATCTGTTTTAAGGGCATTAAAATATATATTTTCAACTATTATCAAAATAAATTTGAAGATATTTGGTTGTATCCAAGTTGTATCATTGCCGAGATATAGGCATTTAAAGTTAGCAGTTTCAAAAAACGGGTGCCTCGATATCTCCACACTGATTTGACCAAATCGGCTTAAAATTTTGGTGAAGCCTCGTTAAACACAATGTTCGACAGTTCGCTTTGCGCATGGCAAAATTTTGAACGTGAATTGTGTCTTACTCTGTTTAATCATGAAATATCTTCATGAAACTTTCATGAGTGATGGAAAATCATGTTTTAAGTGGATTAATTAAATTTTCTGAAATATGAAATTTTTGATTTTCTACATGTATGTAACCCCTTAACTATAGCTAAGAAAATGTTGATGAAAGCCATTATTTTAAACTTCTCAAAGTATCATGATTTTCTCAATGAACATGATTTTGAATCGGAAAACGGAATGCATTTTCAGATTCTTTGGACAATTTTTCACTAGGAGAAGATTGAATCAGTTTGTAAATAATGAATAATATGCATTTTTGAAACATCAACCAGGATAACACACTTCGTGTGACCATGTATAATACTATTTCTCAGTGTTTGTTTTCTGAACATCCATGATGGCAGCTTCTTCGCTACCCCCTGGCTTAAACGGTGAGGCAATCCAAACTAAAGCTCCGCCTCGGGATTCGAACTTACGACCTTTGGATTGTGTGTCCAACTGCCGTGGCAGGCTTTTTCCCAGTGAGACGACTCCTAAACCTGGGTTAGCTCAGCCTCGACCTAGCCGAACTTGGGCCAACTGGGGTGAGAGGCAGTCACGCCTACCACTACACCACCGGCCCACGGAAAATTTAATAAAATTGAACACTCTCCAATTATTTGAAGTTAAGAAAAAGCGATTAAGGGCTCCCTCATACGACTAGGAAATAATCATTTTAGTTTTGAACCTTGAAGGTGACAAACACAATTTGTATTCAGCTATGAAAATCTTCACGACAGTCCTGTTGATTTTCCTTTGTTTTCATTCAACTTTTGCCAACAGTGAAGAAGCGCTGAGCTACGTCCTGCGTGCGATCGAGTACCTTTCCAGTGTTCACGCCGGTGCGTTCAGTTGTGTTTTGTACGACGTTGCTCCGCAACGACCCTTCGACAGCATCTTGGAGGGCATTTTGCAGGCACCCCGATTGGAACACGTCACCAAGTACGTGGTCAACGGAACGAAGGCGCACCCAGAGCTGGATGAGATTGATTTGGGCAGTAAGCTAGCACGAAAGCCACTTCTTTTGGTGTTATACATAAGAAAAGAATTTCTCAGCTTTGCTAATCGTGGAACGACGAGAAACATTTTTAACTTCTTTTGCGAATTTGATCCAACCACTAAAGTGTTAGTTCTCTTCGAACATGGTACTCGAAATGTAGTGCAGGAAATTATGGATCTGATCCAGAATATTAAATTTGCCTATTCTGATGTTCAATGTCGCTGAACTAATTCTGATGCCGTTCAGCTGGCACGTCTGGACAGTTCTCGTTGCTGTCATTGTTCTGTCAGAATTAGTTAAGCATTTATATCCCAAACAGTTCAAAAATGATCCTTTTCTGCTGGCCGTGTGTGGCTTTGAGCGACACAATCTCCACCAAGCAGGTCAACGGGAGAAGACCATTTTCCTGTCATTGATCGTCTTTATGTTTTTTGTAACAAATGCTTTCGAAACAAAAATTGTGTCTCTTATGACGAATAGGCCATCGCCACAACGGATCAAAACATTGGACGATGTGTTAAGCTCGGATATTAAGTTCTTCGCTGATTTTGAAAATAACCCACATTATAAGAGAAATTTAGCCATTGGAAAAATGCTGAGTCAGGGTATGACTCCAAATCCTTTCGAAAATAAGCCTGGTGTTGGGATAATTGCTCAAAGTGATTATATCGAAATGGTACAGGATACTGCTTTTGATTATGAGCGAATGCAACTATTTTACGTTCTGGTGGATTACGAAAGTTTTGAAGGACCTGAAGTCTTCACCGCGAATGCACGATCTCTTTTTCTGGCACCATTTTGCACCGTACATGAGAGATTGGTCGAAGCTGGACTTTTTACCCACTGGAAACGTAGATGGATGGCTGAACTACGATACGACTATAGCGGAAAAAGACCAAGAGAAGATTTCGCTACCAAAACAGACCTCAACTTTGACGACCTGCAGCCAGCTTGGATAGTGCTGGCGATCGGATTTGGACTTGCACTGTTGGGATTTCTTGGTGAACTCGGGAAGAAATTGTTAGATTCATGGCGTGTATTTGAAAACATTCAACGATGTCTACACAAAAACAAAACCTAATTGCGCGACGAAGGAATTATATTGGCGTTGTCATGCTATCATGTCGCACGTGCATTGTGGGCCAAATTGAGTTAAGAACGTATTTTTGAGCAACTCTTAATGTCTCACTTTTTGACCTTCACAGATCCCCAAAATTCGATTTCAATCCTGAGATATTCAATAAATACCACAAAAAAACTCATCACATTGTCACTCTTCAAATAAAAGAAGTTTTAATCTTGTCGTGCTAGCTTGACACACCCTGAGAACTGCTGTGCGACAACTGACCCAAAGAATTTCAGGTCAGAACGCGTTTGACACACGTACAAGCTCGACTACCGTAAACATTTGCAATTATGACTCGAACTTCATCCAGAATATATTCGTTCCTCTTGCAACGAATCCTCAGGTGTCTCCAATTATTTAACAACGACATCCCACGCATTCGAAACTCAGTTTGCCTACAGAATCACTCACGTCATTCGTGCCGCTCATTCTTTTTCCTTGCGTCCAGGGTTGTTAAAATATCAAAATATCAGTTCTCAGCAACTACAATTATCCCGCCTGAATATTCATGCCTCAAATACAACTGCTCTTCTCTCTTCATTGAAACTCTCAGCGCCGAACATAGCCGAACACGTTTTCGTGTTTACCCACTCGCGATTGACATTTTCCTTTTCTCTCTCATTCCCGCTTCCACGATCATCCTACCGCAAAAGCGTTTAACCACAAAAGCTGCCACAAAACCAATTTTGCAAACGCAGTTTGACGGGACGTCATGCGTGGTCGGATCCTAATCGCAATCTCGCGTTCTCTCATTGCAGTTTTTGGAGAGATTGAGAGACTCAGCGATGAGAGCGCATAGTCTAGGAAAAGGGGAAGAGTGATAGAGAGAGAATGACATCGCTGGAAATCACGAGACATAAGAAGAGATCTCACAAGCTATAGTGACGGCCGCTGTACTCTCGGATATTTTTGGTGCAGAGATAATCTATTGATAGCTTTTTTATCACTCATTTGCAACACTGCTTGCGTCATAATTAGAGTATCGCTTACTTTACATAACTTTGCATTTGTTTTAGCTTTGTTTCCCTACTCCACCTTCCCAAAGCCCTCAAAACGCGTTTACATTTTGTACACTGAGAAAAAAACACACATGAAACAAAAAGGGGGTGGGCGAAACTGAAAAAAATAACAGAATGTTGTTTTTCCAGCCCTTGGCCGTTGGCCAAGTGTCGTTGGACGTTTTGCCCAACATACATGGCCCACACACACACGGTACATGTAGGGCCTTTTTTGCGCGCGCACCCAAACGGACAAGACATCCACCTGGACAAGGAACTCCCAAGAAGTTGAGGCCAGTGTTGCCAACTTGAAAGCACGTGGGCATTTGTTTTTGTGGTGCGACTATTTTCCTCGCACTAATCGAGAGCTGTCTTGTAGCGGCGCTTCACACCCCACTGACTTACAAGACAGCCAGGCTTCACACTTTCGCGAGCACTTAAGCCATCGTCCTCGTTCCGAGGAGATGAGAAAAAATGAGATGAGGATGATGACTGAGCGCGCGCGAACGCGAACGCGAGCTGTCAAAAGTTGTAACCCGTGCATAACCTTGATCTACATCAACCAAGACTACGGTAGAACTTCACAGGTAAGACAACTATTGTGTTCGAAAGGAGCAAACATTCAACATTGCATTTCCACTTTCAATCTCTGTGTCAAACTACCCAACTTCAACTGTACTCCGTTTCCTCCCGCGACAAACGACGAGTTCCGTCAGAAGTTTCCGGAGCTAATTGAAATTGAAAACAGAACGTGGTCTTGAAGCGCGATGATGATAATGTTGGGCACGTGTGAGTGTGTCAGCACTGCAAATTGTTGTGTTTACTTTGACTCACGTAATCCGGTTAGTGGCGGCTTATCGGCGAACATTCTTTCCTGTGTTGCGCAAACGCTACTTATGTTTGGGAAATAAGTTTGTTTTATTGCGATTATTCGCTGAAAAAATATTAAAATGATTTGAAATGTGTTATGTTATGTTAAACTTTTTAAAACTCACTTAAAACACAATTCACTCTAGACTAGAGGTGGGCAAAACCGCTCTTTTTTAGGAGCCGCTCATTTTCGTTCGCTCATCAAAAAGAGCCGCTCTTTTGAACTGCTCTTTCACTCTTTTTCAAAGTTTGGATGAAAAGGTTTTTCTTAAGAATCTTGTGTTTTTATAAGTTATTTCATATTGGACTTTTATAAATTATTTAAAAAAAAATAAAACTCAAAACGAGAAGAAGCCCTTGAAAACCATAGGTCTTGGTGGTCTCTATGCCAAAATTTCTACTCGAACCTAAACATTCGAGTAATTGATTGGCATCCAAAATTAAATCTAGGGAAGCTGCGTTTATTTCTGTAAGAATAGACCTAATGCTGATATTTTATTTGGGGAACTATCTGTGATCTCTTTTGTACATTCTGATTTAATCGATTAAGTCTATAAACTATAAACGCTAAAGTTTAATAGGACAAAAGGATTTTTTTTTCAAAATCTGTTAACTATTCAGTAGATTTTTGGTAATATTTTACAACTTATGGAATTTGAAATACTCAAATTTGTATTCCGGTAATACTTTATTATACAATCAGTTGTACAATGAAAACGTTTTTTCAGTTCGTTTAGAAAATCATTTACTTTTGGGATTAATTTTTATAAGCATTGAAATATTTGAAATTGCATTTGCAATTCTCAATAAAAAAAATCAGTACTACATTTTTTGGAAATTCAATAAATTATATTTAGCATAGCATAGCATAGCATTGGTGTCACCCCGTAGCTGCTACTTCGTTATTGACCAGGACCCCCAAAAATTGCTCCGTGGACCACAGATGAAAAGTAGGAACCAATCATCACCCCTTCGCAATTTTCAAAGATCCTTATCATGCTGATCAATACCGACGCCGGCCACGACCAGTGGTAAGACACGGGGAAGTGGATGGGAATGTTAGTCCGATACTTGAGTGATTGGACCGCCAAATCGACTGCGTCTCCGACAAATATTTACAACAAAAATCATGCCATCTTGAAACGGTTCTTCCAAAAGATCGAAGTTTAAAAAAGAACCGCGGTTCTTTTTTTGAGAGCCACGATTCGTTCGCTCTTTTCAGTGAACCGGCTCTTTGAGCGGTTCGCTCTTTTTTTGCCCACCTCTACTCTAGATTATTGGAGGTCATCGCATAAATTTTATAATATTTACTTTTGAAATGCAACCCTCACTATAATTTTAAGATCTTCAGTAAAATCTGGCATAAAAAGTCTAGTTTCATTATTTTCGGTTAAATCTACTTTTAAATCTAAGCTTGCTAGAGGTATCAAATAATTGACAATTTGACTTTATTACATATAGAGCAATAGGTCCAATAAACCATTTTGTTTGCTTTCTGAGTATTATTTCAGGTGTATTCAGAAACACACAAAAGAAATTGGGCCTTTTCATGAAAAATTCTGCTAAGTGAAAGAAGCCTCTTATTGAATAAAAATATTATATTTACGGTGTTCCAATACAAAAATTCCCTATGAGTAATTATTTACAAAATCGATATTTTTTCCTGTTTTTTTACTTGTTTTAGGAGACATCAAATGCCAACTTTACAGAAATTTCCAGAATGTGCAAAAAATCTTTGACCGAATAATGGATTTTTGAATTAATACTATTTTTTCCAAAAATCGAAATATTGGAAGCACATTTTTTTAAACTTCATTTTTCTATGTAAAATCGATTTTGCAATCTAAAAGTACTTTCGTTAAATTTTGATAAAAGGCACCGTTTTCAAGAAACAGCCATTTTTAGGTAATTTTTTTTTTTTTTTTGAAAATAGTCGCAGTTTTTCATTTTTTCACATTAGTGCTAATGTTTGCCCACCTTTGTTTTCAAAGTGCTGCGAAAATTCTCTATATTTTGCTTTTTTGAACATTGTTGATACGACCCTTAGTTGCTGAGATATTGCAATGTAAAGGTTTAAAAACAGGAAAATTGATGTTTTCTAAGTCTTACCCAAACAACCCACAATTTTTTAATGTCGATATCTCAGCAACTAATCGTCCGATTTTCAATGTTAAAGTATGAAACATTCGTGAAATTTCCCAGTCTTTTCGAAAAAAATATTTTTAGAATTTTCAATTCTATACTAACATTTAAAAAGGGCCAAACATTCAATATAACATTGAAATCGGACCATTAGTTGCTGAGATATCGACATTAAAAAATGTGGGTTGTTTGGGTGAGACTTAGAAAACATCAATTTTCCTGTTTTTAAACCTTTGCATGGCAATATCTCAGCAATTAAGGGTCGTATCAACAAAGTACAAAATAGCAAAATATAGAGAATTTTCGCAGCTCCTGGAAAATATTTAATAAAATAAATAATTTTTGAATTAAATGGAATGGAAATATGGAAATTAAATGGAAAATATTTAATAAAATAAATAATTTTTGAATTAAAAAAAATACCTTAAAATGGCTTAAACTTGAAAACGGTGCATTTTATTAAAAAAATCAGTAAGGTACTTTTTGATTGTAAATTTGATTTTCCATCGAAAAATGAAGTTGATAAATATTTGCGACCGATACTCGATTTTTGGAAAAAATCATTATTGATTCAAAAATTCATAACTCGGTCAATGATTTTTTGCACAACCTTGAAATTTCTGAAGAGTTGGCATTTGATGTAAAACATACCAGAAAATAAAATAAATAATTAAGTGTTTTTTTTTGCAAATCATGTTTTAAGTATCCATAAATACAACTTTACCGAAGACACCAAAGCGATCAAAAAATCCTTCAAAAGGTACAGGTTTTTAAAATGTTCATTTATCATTTTTGGATGGACAGGAAATTAGGTGGACAAACTAATGATGGAAAATGGCGTTTTTTTTTGGAAAACCGAAGGCACCAAAAAAGTTTTAGCTTTCCGGTAAAAATATTTTCGAGACTGAAAAATAAAGTCTGTCATATAGAAATTGCAAAAAAACCATAAATATCGGTTTTTGAAAATTTTGACGTTTCGACCATTTTGTAAAAAAAGCAGTCCCAGTAAATGATTTTTGTATTTTTTTAGGAGAGACATACCATCCTGCATTTTTCGTGAGTATTTTTGTTACTTATTAGGCTATTTCCTCAAAAATTGTGAACGAAAAAAAAACGCGACATCACCTCAAATTTAACTTTTAAACTTAAAAATTGAAAAATCTCATGGAAGTGTCGTGAATTTTTCTTTCAGTGTATTTTTTCAGAAAGCCCGTCCAATTTTCTACAAGTTTGTCTTTGACATCTTTTTGATACGATGCAACGGCTTTGAGTTACAGTAATTTTCAAATTACAAAATACAAAAATATTTAAATTACTTACGCCCTTCTCAAATATCATTTTCGAGTACTATTGGCTCGATTTACACAAAAATGGCTTATATAGGCCTAGAAAAACATGCCTAAAAAGTTTCATTGAAATCAGAGAGGGTCGGGTACAAAAGTACCAGATAAATTCCTGATTTGACCTGGAATTTTGCTCTTTTCTTAAAAAAAGCTTAGAAAAAATTAGAAGTTGAATTTTTTTGTGAAAAACTGCTCATATTTAAAAGAATGAAAATATTCACAAAATCATTATGACATTCAAGAAAAGTTTGTTTATTACAAAAAATTTTTTTAAAAATATTAGAGAAGTCGATCTATTTTAGAAGTTTACAATTATTAATATTAGTTTCATTTTTCTACATTCAACCTTCCGACGTTTTGTCCATTCGACCTTTTGTCCATTCGACCTTATGTATTTCGATCTTTTGCCCATTCGACCTTTTGCCCATTCGACCTTTTGCCCATTCGACCTTTTGTCGCACATCAAGTTGGTTTTATATGAATGTTGCTTTGATTTAAAATTATTGAGATGCAGGGTCACACAAATTATCCGAAATCCTTGGTAGTATAAACAGTCGAATTACCAAATAAAATAGCTACTTTCCATTTTGAATCGATTGTGAACTGGGAATTTATGACTCATGATGACGGGCAATTTGAATTTGGTAATGTAACAGGTCACAGGCCTTGAATTTAATGTTTAGAATAGCGAATAACCACACATTTTTTTCTCGTCACTTGTTCATTCGAATTTTCACTAAGACTTCGACTACTCGAGGCTTTGGATAATGAAGTCCAGGTCTAGAGCGACCATCTTCTAAACAGAATCCACCAGCCATTTCGATCAAGTAGGCTTGTTACCCCGTTAAGAATCAAATTATTTCAACAAATTTCTCATGCACGGTTTAACTGAGACTGTTAAAGCCTTATCTACAATGGCCAATCGCAGAATGTTGTGTCCGTCACTTTTGCCCCTGTCTATTTTGTTACTTCGATGTCAGACTGGGATCGCAGTGACATCTGAATCAACCTGGTGATTGTTTTCACAAAAGTTTGCGTATGTCCAATTGCAGATGAAGCTTAACTGAAACCATTTCAAGTTTTATCTAACTTGGTTAAGACAGTTACAATCGTGAGACTAGAGAATGATTATGGCTTTGCTTAAACATATGTTACCTGTGCTCTCAAGTTTTGAAAACATTTTCGAATGTCTTTGAGTGACCACTTTGTCGAGTATTCGGCCAGAAACCCAAACAAACTAATGCCCATGCCAATCCCTAGTGCCATCCAAGCCGGTTGCATATCGTCAAAGCTAAGATATGCATTTTTGCGAGCGTCTTCTCTGGGTCTTCGTCCGGAGTACGCGGAACGCAGCTCGGCACTCCATTGCCGTTTCCACAGCATAAAAAGTCCTGCTTCAGTCAGTGTGCTGTGCATGGTACGGAATGTCTCAGCGAAGATGAACCGATGGCCCGTCGGGTAACATTCGGGCAGATCGAGAGATTCATAGTCCAGAAGCACGTAAAAAGGTTGCATCCGTTCGTAATCGAATGATATTTCCTGCGTTATCTCGCACCACTCACTCAAGCATAACATCCCAACGCCAGGAAACGTTTCACCGTGATCTGGAGTTTCGCCTTGGACTATCAATGGACCAACGATTAGGTCTTCCGCCAAGTGGGGACTATTTTCCAGGTCGTAACGAAATTTGACATCGGACTGGAAGAGATCCGTCAGCGTTTTGATCCGTTGAATCGACGGTTTACTGGTCATCAGGGATACTATTTTAGTCTCGAACGCGTTGGTCAAGAAGAACATCACAATGATCAGGGCAAGGAAAACGGTCTTTTCCCAACGACCAGCGCGATGAAGATCATGTCGTTCAAAGCCACAAACTGCAAGTAGGAATGGATCGTTTATAAAGTGATGGGGGAAAATATGTTTGACAATTTCTATCAGTAGTAGAATCGCCAGAATGAGGCACCAAGCTGGCCCTGAAAAGGGCATTAACATGAGTTCTATTGCGTTTAAAGGTCTGTCTTTGGGTACCAGGATTCTCATAAATATGGGACGGCTAGTGCAAAGAACGAGGAAATTTTTGATATCATGCGGCACGGCCCAAGCATTGTTGAATATGATGTCATATTGTCCTGCGGTATTCCTGAGAATACACTCGTAAAATTTAGAACCCAATCCATTGCAATTGTGTTGAAGCTCTACGGAGTCCGTTCCCAAGTAGCGGGTCACTTCGTTGAGCCAGAGTTGATTCCAAGCAAAGCAAAAGTATTCTTCTCCAATGTATGAAATATTTCGTCCTTGTATCCAACGGCGTCCATAGCTGAACAAGTACATTGGCTGAGGAACCCTGGGCCACCCCCAACAATTTGCTCCATTACAGAAGTATGCGAGCATCCCGAGACGTTCAACGTAAGCCGAATAAGTGTACTTAACAGTGTGAATTGCAAAACATATTTTACCAACGAGCACTTCGTTGTAGCTATCGATAAGCACTAGCACTTTGGTTGTTGGTTTAAACAAACTTAGAAAGTCTTGCAAATGTTTCATGTTGGCCTCCAAATGATCAGAATCGTTTCCAGGATGTAAAATCAACAATGACGGCTCGGGTTCTATTTTTGCCAAACCTTCGTGGTAAGTTCCATTAATCACATATTTCACGACGTTACCCAATCTGGGTGATTCCAAAATTACATGAAAATCGTTGTCAAAAGGACGCTGTGTAACATCGTAGACAACACAGCTGAACACGCCCGGTTTTATACTGACCAGGTACTCGATTGCTCGCAAAACGTAACCCTGCGCTTCCGTGCTGCTGGTGGCCATGGTTTGCTGAACCGTCAGCAGAACCAACGGAACACTAGTGAGAAGCTTCATGGTTGCATTGGAACTGAATTTAAAGTTCAAAACAATTTGTTTGAGTAATACTTCTCTAGAATTTGTCAGATTACGTCCATCCAATCATTACCTGTAATGAGAAGGAAAGAGAGATTTATTAGTGATAAACTATAAATGTCATTTCCCAACAGCACTTTCAAAGTGACCCCCGAAGCCATCGAGACCAAATCCCGGTTCCCCTCATGTGACTGCATGTTACCCTCCAAAACAACTAAATTAAGTCGTGTCGTCGCGAAATAAAACATTCGCGCCCATATAACCATAAAACCTGGCAACAAGTCGTCCGGGCCCCGGTAACCGATCGCCGTGCTGCCGATATCCATTTACACCTCAACACCCGGGCCCAAATCGTAGCCGCAGAAACCGCCGACGGAACGGCCATCTGGTGGCGCACAGCGACGACGTCCCCACAGGAAAATGCAAATAAAAATTGTCTCTCGACTCGTTCCAGGAAGCGCGGCGTTCGAGTACTTTGAGTACCGACTGAAGTGGCGTCTCTTCGGGAAGAAACGTCTTTAGTAGGGCTGCTGACGGCGTCGCCGCCGCACCCACTTCAGGGGTGTAGTCGACAGGGTGTCGTCTACAAGGGTTGCATGCATGGAATTGAGCTGACAGAATGCAATGCATGGGCAACGAGGGGATTGACAGTTTTGACAGAGGTGACAGAATTTCGTACTTACCTGTAGATTTGAACGCCATTTTTAATAAATCAAACACGTACTTACCGGAGAACTCCAACTTTTTCGGATCCCTACGAGAAACATCAAGAGGTACCTCGACTTTGAAGTCCGTAATAGAAGAGTTTCCTCAAACTACTTGCTCACACATCTGAAGTCCGTAATCGAGAAATCGCGAGTTCTTTCAAGTAGCCACCATGGTTAATCTAGATGTTGCCTTCACCGCAAATCGGCCGGATCCAACTGGAACCCTGTTTGCCGGCCGGGCCCAACCAGTCAGTGTGTTTGGATTACATAAGGCGACAGTTTTATGCTTAATTTATATCGGCCACTATCAATTGACAGTATCGGGGCAGCAGTTCCACACCTCTCCCGCCAGAGTCCACAACGCCTAGGCAAAAATGCAAACATTACGTGACGCCTCGGACGACGGCTGTGAAACGGTTATTTATCGAAGAAATTGATATCGGACGCGCCACCAAACTCTACTTCCCCGCCGACCTATCTGTCCATCTCAACAGTTTCATAAATTAATAGGAGGAAATGCAAACAGACACTTCGGGCTGAACTCTGGCAGCAAAAAAGAGTTTACATTTTCAAAGCCTCTCTGTCTACTGATAAAAAACGGAGCGCTGCCACGGCTCATATTTGCCCACTTGGACGAGTCTCAAGTAGCTGGGCTGTTGATTTTTCAATTTCTTCGATTTGCTTTCCCTCGGCGCGATAGCGCACTGAAAAATGATCCAACTTGAATGCTTCTAACTATGGGTTCTGGCTTTGAACGGTGAAGAAATGTTGATAGCTGGGTGAATGAGTCATATGTTAATTCTACGAGAAATTCTTCGGAAATAACATAAGAATAAATCATGTGAAGTTCGATAAAATGTAATGATATCATTTGAGGCACAACTTCAAGTATAATACAAAAGATTCATAACTCTTCCCTGAATTGAGATACACAAAGTTGCCCGCGATCATTACCCCCAAGATCCCATATCGCACTCCAAATTGCCACGAATTATGCCAACGGTAATAAATCCTCAAAATTGGGGCCAATCCTTCCCCGGATCCACGGTGCATAACGATAGTCGTACCCAAAGTGACAGCTCCGCTCGTAAAGGCAAGTTCGAATGAAATATGTGTTCTGGAAATGCCGTACCTGTGGCTTGAATCTGCAATTCGTTTCTCGACTAACTTTTAAAAGAGTCGATTTTACTAAAATTTCAACGAATAACCCAAATTTGTGCCACCTTCATCGGTTATTCCAGAATCGCATGCAAAAATGTGTAATGCGCCGCGATCCTTGCGTGATCCACTCACTCACACTGCCCTCCCTTCAACCTGATGATCATCCCCGTGAGCTTTATTATTATGTGCAACGTACTGCTGCTGTGCAGCTGAGGTTCCGAAGTCGGTGAATTGTGCGCCTGGAAGCAGCGCCACAACCAGCAGTGCAGCACTGCTACTTGAGGCTTCGCTTGTGCGAGCACTTTGTCATGACGAATGATGATCAGGTTTGAGGGCACTGATCGAAAATATAGCTTAACTAGTTTGAAAGAATTTTCAAGTCACTGAATTGCATGCATTGAATTGGATGACAGAATTGAATGCATAAACAATCGTTGAATTGACAGAATTGTACTTACCCGTTGAATCTAGAACAGCTTCTTGGAATGACGTACTTACCGATTTCTGCTAACATTTCAAATTAACTTACATCTTACTAGGGGTATGTTGACTTTGAAGTCCGTAATTGAGAAGCTCGCATAAAATTGTATCTTTATATTGGTACAAGTGAGCAAAGATACTTTAAACTTGAAGTCCGTATTAGAAGTGTTATAAATCTTTAAACTGGTATTTTAGCTGGCGTCTGTACATCGCAATTGTATGCATTGAATTGGGTGACTGAATTCAATGCATAGACAATCGTTTCATTGACAGTTGACAAGATTGACAGAACTGCACTTACCTGTTGCACCTTGAACAGCTTCCTGAAATTACGTACTTACCGATTTCTGCTAACACATTCAAAATAACATACGTCTACTAGGGGTATCTTGACTTTGAAGTCCGTAATAGAGAAGCTTGCAAAGAATTTTTTTATTGAACTGAGCAATGATACCATAAACTTGAAGTCCGTATTAGAAGTGTTCAAAGTTTATTTATAGTTGACGTCTGGAGGAGTTTCTCAACCTCGGACTTCAAGCAATACGAACTCCGATAAAAATCCAAAAGTTTTTCACCGTGCCTAATCCCACCAGCATTCCACATTGTTTTATTATTCCACATTTGAGTGTTTATCAATTACTCATTCCCGGCGCACACACTTGCCGTTTGCTTGGTTGTAAATATATAAGAAGATCTGGTCGTCGCCGCCACAAGCCGTGCACAAAGTTCAGCTCCCAGCTCGGGCAAAACCGCCCGGTCCCGGTCTCTTTATGAAGCGATCTTGACTTGACTTCTCCGCTCTGACGTCCGGAGAGAAAAATAACAAATTTATGACCGCTTTGATTTGAATTAAAAGATAAAACCGATGATTGAAGTAGTCGTCTCGCGTTCTTCCTTTTCTTGCTCAAGAACAGTGCTGCTGCCTCGAGGGCACGTGTTGAAGCAGAACCCATAGAGATGCGTGAATCGCCGATTAACGTGGGTTTGTTTTTCGCCAACCCCCCCGTCCTAAACTAGGGAATCGAGCGGTTCTTGGATTAATTATAGCGCGATGGTCAAACTGATAGTTTCGGGAGGCAGGCTGCCTCCCAGCTGGAGATCGGGCTACGGGCGCGTTGATAGCCGCCTTCAAAGCTCGTTCTTTCATTTCGGGATCGCTCGTGAGTTATCCCCTTTGTTATTTTCTAAACAATCTGATTGACAGGAGCTTATCTCAAACCCGGTTTAAGCCTTCAATCACGTCCGTGGGTTCTAGCGAACCCATGGTAGACCTTAGCTGAACCTTTGTTGTCAAGCTACCTCGTTGAACTTCCGTGAAGTCCAAGTTGGTGTTTAACGAGCTTCCTGTCGCGGCTACCAGTTTTCACTTTTTAACCCCCTCCGATTGCAACTGCAGACATCCAAGAGCCGGGTCTGTTTTGCATTTGAATAACTGAGCCGTGAAATTCCTCCCGCAACCTCAGTCGCTGGGGGTTCCGACGACGATCGCAACGACGTCTGCCAGTCACAACATGTTGGGGCTGCAGCGCAGCGCAATTTGGCGACTCCCGACGATGATGACATTTGAAAAGGGGAGCTGGGATTCGTTGGAAGTGGGGGGAACACGACATGATCCCACCGGTGATCCCTTTTATTTGCTGTGCCGGAGGTGTAGGGTAACCGATGGCAAAAGGTGTGAAGAGAAAAGTGTTTGCTCAAACAGAGGGTGCTAAAATTAGTGTTGCATGCATTGGATTGAATGACAGAATTCAATGCATAACCAACACAAGAATTGACAGTTGACAGATTTGACAGAATTGTACTTACCCGTTAAAGCAGGATCAGCTAACCACTACTTAATCTAATGTACTTACCAGTTTTAGTGCATTTAGTTTGCGTTATACTACAGGGTACCTTGACTATGAAGTCCGTGATTGGGAAGGGAAGTCAACGTTCATGTTTTCAACCATTCCGAAATTTTCTAGGGACAGCGTTAGTCACCTGCAAGTTTGTGAACCTTTCAAGATCTAACTGCTCATTGTTTGCACCATTGAATTCTGTCAGTTCAATTCAAAGCTCGGCACTAAAAATGGTGCAATTCGGTAGATGATGTCAAGATAGCCTCGCATGCTGGCAACCCTACCCAGCGGTCCCTGCACCTACCTTTTTCAAACAGTTCTATACACACAGGTCATGCCGAAGACAGGCCGCGGAGCTGCCAGCAGGAATGTGTACTACAAGCAATATAGACAGTTTAATGTTATACTTTTCGGGCGGCGCGCGCAGTCAAACGTAGGTCAGGTCGTCACGTACCCAACAGCCCCTTCGTTGGAGCAGGGAAGGGTTCGGAGAACAAATACCTTTTCAATAAATACACAGGTACTTGGGACGGCTGCTGATCGAGATCAACGTTTGGCGATGCCGACGGCCGACGAATCGAACGCCGCCAATAAATATGCAATGCGCGCGGTAGACTGGTTCAGATTCAAAGCAGTTCTTGAAAAAGTTCATACCCCGAACCAGCCTGCCGCTGCAACGGCCCGACAGAGTTCGTGCGGATATTGTCGCACCTCTCGCTCGCTGCGCGATCGCTGGAATGCGCTTCCACCCAGAGTTCGGGACGCGGGGGGTCGTCATGAAGTTGTTGTTTTGATTGTGTCTCCGCACTTTCCTCGGCACTCCACAGCACGCTAATGTCACGGTTCGAGATGTTCGTTCTCGCGCGTTGCCTATTAGTAGTACGCCTAGAGCCAGCGCACGGTGGGTAAGAAGGGGATTATTATGCAACTTGCATGCACCTCGGAAATTCCTTCTGGAGGTTGTTGGGGGGACTATTCTGAGTCAGAAAAATCAATTCCCAAAATATTCTGTCGGTGAAAACTGGTTTTATCTCGATTTGAAGTTAAAAAACCTAATATATCACCTAAAACCTCAAAAATACGTCTAAAATCACGGTCTAACTCTGGACAAAGATGCACATTTTTATCAAGATATCAATTCTTAGTTCCCAAAATATATTCCTGACATAGTACACCTCAAATCGATCCATTACTTGAGTCCCAGCGTCATCAGGAGGTGTAAAATAGTGATATTTCTAAAACAATATTTTCAATTTGCTCTGGTAAATAAACTGTCATGTCTGAATTCAAAAATTAATGTTGTAGCATTGTTGCAAACAAAATGAAGAACAATTTTGCAGAAAAAAAATGATTTTTTTTTTTCCATTTTCAGTTAAGTTATGCCTATTTTAGTGGGAAAATTGCTGCCAATTTTCAAAATTCTCGATATTTAACTCATTTTTGTTATTGACAGCTACTGCGATCATACTCAGTAGGATGTAACAAAAATTACATTTTGGCGGTCATTCTGGGGCTTGTTACGGAGGGCATACTGAGCTGAAATCCCAAATATGTGCTTGATTGAACTCAACAGGAGCATGCTTTTGCGCTTGAATTTTTAATAAGATTCATCCCGTAAATTTCTTGTTTTATCAAAAATGTAGATTTTTTAGTCATTCTGGTCACTGAAGCGTTTATTTTCAACATCATTGGCGTGTAGGACAGATCCTTGCGCATGTTTTGGTATATATAACATTGAAGTTTTGAGCAAAAAGAAATTTCGCAACGCCTATCTTTTCTGCTGGAACGTTTTTTTTTAGAAAAATTTCAAAACTCTGAACACCTGTACAGAGCTTCAGAGTACTTCAATTCAATATTATCTATACCAAAACATGCGCAAGGATCTGTCCTACACGCCAATGATGTTGAAAATAAACGCTTCAGTGACCAGAATGACTAAAAAATCTACATTTTTGATAAAACAAGAAATTTACGGGTTGAATCTTATTAAAAATTCAAGTGCAAAAAGCATGCTCCTGTAGAGTTCAATCAAGCTCATATTTGGGATTTCAGTTCAGTATGCCCTCCGTAACAAGCCCCAGAATGTCCGCCAAAATGTAATTTCTGTTACATCCTACTGAGTATGATCGCAGTAGCTGTTAATAACAGAAATGAGTTAAATATCGAGAATTTTGAAAATTGGCAGCAATTTTCCTACTAAAATAGACATAACTTAACTGAAAATGGATAAAATTTCATTCTTTTTTCTGCAAAATTGTTCTTCATTTTGTTTGCAACAATGCTACAACATTAATTTTTGAATTCAGACATGACAGTTTATTTACCAGAGCAAATTGAAAATATTGTTTTAGAAATATCACTATTTTACACCTCCTGATGACGCTGGGACTCAAGTAATGGATCGATTTGAGGTGTACTATGTCAGGAATATATTTTGGGAACTAAGAATTGATATCTTGATAAAAATGTGCATCTTTGTCCAGAGTTAGACCGTGATTTTAGACGTATTTTTGAGGTTTTAGGTGATATATTAGGTTTTTTAACTTCAAATCGAGATAAAACCAGTTTTCACCGACAGAATATTTTGGGAATTGATTTTTCTGACTCAGAATAGTCCCCCCATCAAGAAGGAATTTCCGAGGTGCATGCAAGTTGCATAATAATCCCTTTCTTACCCACCGTGCAGCGCCGAGAGTTGAGCTTAAATATGGCCAAGACGGCGGGAATGCAGAAACATGCAGTTATTGTTTGTTCACCGCGCTGAATCTTGCTGGTAGGTTTCACCATACCACGGAAACATACGTCTACGAGACACTCGGAGCAACAAGTGGGCACATTTTTAACGACCCCGGAGGCGAAGCCTCCGTCGCTTGACCCCGAAGTGCACTGTCGTGTACGACCGCGAGATCCGACCGGGAAGATTTGCAAACCAAACCGCCAACGCGCAGCTCGGCCACAGTCCCGCGGGGATCCCGTGTGCGCAACTCCGGCTGTGCCAATGCACTTTTCTGGTAGCACTGCGCCGCTGATAGAGATAGCCCCGAGGGCGAGTTGAGTGACATTTTACTTATTTCTGGAACGGTGACGACGACGGTTTAAAGGTGATGCCAAATGAAGCTATCGAGCGTTGGCGAGCGTGCTGGAAAAGGTCTAACGAACTCTCACGGGAGGGGAATTGATTTGTCAGGAGCAGGAATAACACACCTGGAAAATCGACTGAGAGAAACTTTCAGTCAGGATTCCAATTACCAGTTGAGGATATTGACTCAATGGAGCACCCGCAGTTGAGCAGTTTTTGACAGTTCGCTCCATAATACCCCGTTCGCACGGGCGAGTTATAGCCGGTTTTAACGAAATGGTTTTAGGGGGAGAGGGGGTAATATGCACCCCCTAAGGGAAAACTGTGATTTCTCAACCATTACAGCATTACTGTGGAAGAATTTTGTTCGATGTTCTAAAACAACTATTATTCTTCGTCATCCATTTGAAAAAAGTCCTCAAAAACCTCAAAATTGTTCGAAAATATCAAATTTGTAAAAACATTTTTGATCCATTTCAAACAACCATGCGGGGCAATACGCACCGCAACATTGGGGCAAAATGCACTACAACAACGGGGCAAAATGCACCACAACATGGGGCAAAATGCACCGGGTAAAATCAGTTTTCACTAGTCACCACTAGATGACACCGCTGTTTTTACTAAGGAGCTACACAGCGGTGCATTTTGCCCCGACCACGCTTTTTGCAGAAAATTTAATTAAAAATGCATTTTTTGATGTTTTTGGACTCATCTATCTACAGAATAGTGAAGATTATGACAAAAACTATATACCTCAACACTTACAATATCAATAAATGCTTTTTATATTGTCCAAAAATCATAATGAAAGTGCAAATAAAATTAGATGAAAACACAACATTTTAAAGTTTTGCAAATAACTTAAGCTGTTTTTATTATGCGATGCTCTAATTTTTCCAGCATGGTTTAGCAATATTAAGCTTCCTATTTCTATGATTTTTCCCCGGAAAATTCTTCCAAATACCGAGAATAGCAGGGGGTGCCTTTTGCCCCGGGGGTGCATATTACCCCCTCTCCCCCTAAGTTAAAACCAAGTTATATCCAACCCGTTCGCACGGACCCGTGAGGTTTTAAGGGTTTTAACTATTTTGACAGATTACAGCAAGCTGTGATTTTTTGGTGTTGTCATTTATTTTCGTTTTTTTTTTTTGCGTTGATGCGGATCTTGGTTTTTCGGATTTGTTCGGCTTTCGGATTTGTTCGGAATGGCAGGTATTTTAAATTCAAATTTTCATAAGTTCGATGTGTTTTAAAAAAGTTCTTTTTAAGGATTTGGGTTTGAATGCAGTCAACTCCGAAGGTTCGAAGTTGGTCACCGCTTCAACCAACTGGGTTTCCGCTTTAAACTGGACGATCTGGTCGATTCGGAACTGCTTTTCACGAATCTGCCTCTGGCAAGTAGCTTAACACGGTTTTGGCGAGGTGCGTTCCAGATCGAACTGCAGCACAGATACTTGGAGTAGATGCTGAACGCCAGCGAAACAATCGACACGCAACTTCACACGTCCCGGCGTAACTCGAACTGCTTCGAACTATCGTTCACCGAAAACACCCGAATCACCGTCCCCTTCTCGCTGGCCGTCGCCACTTCCGTACCCATCTGGCTGAACGCATTCACCGCTAGCGGAGAATCGTGCACTGGAGTCATCGTCTTGCCATGCAGGTTGACGGCATCGATCATCGGCACCGCTCCAACGGTTGAGTGCGAACAGTCCCGTCGTGATCGGCGGCGTGTCCCGGATCGTGTGCACCATCTTCATGTCCTAGATGTGTTGACTCTCCCCCAGGCAAACTGGAGCATGCTAACACATTCCTCAAAAACGCGACGGAACTGAGGCGCTTTGTACCGAACATAAACATGATGGATATCCGCTCGTACCAGCTGGGTGAACTTGGTTTGAGACTCCTTGCGCTGGTTTGAGCCAAGCTGGATAAATTGATGGATTGAATTGTACTCATCGATACCGATTTGCTGCTTCACCTTTTCAAGTTAACAAATTATTACGCCAGCAAAATATTACCAACTTGCGGCCCAATCCGTATTATAAGTAACACCTAATTCAATTCTAGGAAGGCTTCTTTTTGCTAGGCATGTTGCTGCCATCGGAATTCGCCCGTTCGAAAGGCCGCGTTGAGGTCTGACTAGAGGTTGCGATTTCTGAGCAAAATCAGGGAGGTGGCCCGTGGGCTGCTAACGGTCAATAAGCAGGACGACAATTTTCTGTCCCTGGGTATCGCCCTGGTGCGGAGTGTTGGACGAGTCCTGTTTACGTGCATGGCCTCGATTAAACGTTCCTCACCATACTCCCCAACCCTCCAACCACCCCCATCCTCCCCCTACCCTCCAGCTTTATTTTCAATTGAGAATGCGAGACAACTATGACACATCCGATACGGTAATTTCCTTCCGAATATCTTGGAAATCAGCAACTCGCCTTGGCCAACGTTTCACCCGGCGTTGTTGCGTCCATGCTCTCTATCGCAGTGGTGATTTTGGTCTTGGAGAATGAAACTGGGATATCTCGGGTCGTTGATTATCCAGAGGGCATCCGGTGATATCTGCCCTTTTTCTGTCAATTCTATTGATCAACATCAGTATTGTTTGTATCAGTATTGTTTGTATCAGATTGTTCATCCGCACCGGCCGTAACGGCGAGCTGAATTAGCGAGATGGTTTTGATATTTGTGGGATTATCGAAAAACGGTAGCTTGTGACATCGAGTATTATATTATAATGTAAACAACGACTGTCCTATCCCTCGACCGTTGTCGCCACTTCCGTTTCTCACTCTCAAAGTTGATCTCGAACTGTAAACCTCGCGCTCTAATCGAAATACATTTAATTCGTTTGTAAAACTAATTTCTCGCGTTTAATTCCGTTAAACTGTGCAACCCGAATATATTAGTCTTAAAGACTAAAGGACCATCCATGAACCACGTGGACACTTTTTTGGAAACTCAGACCCCTCACCCCCAAAACGTTGTATGGAGCGTGGACGATCGCTCACGTGCAGTAGGAGAATAAGGTCTAGATCAGATAATTGAAGATGATCAGATGATTCTCTAAACAGAGCAGCTGTGTACCGCTGGATGGTTTGCCAGCCAGATAATCAGTGAGTAAACGCTGGATCAGGAAGCGTCTTAGGGTCAATGCCTCGAGGGCGTGAGAGCGGCGTGATCAGACGCGAGTTGAGGATCGCTCTGTTCTGAACCAGCACAGTCTGGAACTTGTCGTACAGCAGGATGTGCAACATGATCGTAGATTTTCACAGCAGCGGTAGCCTGGCTGCCAAAGTTGAATTCTATTTTTTCGTTCGGTGTTCTCCTCTTTGAACTGCCGACTAAGAAACAGCTTAGCGAGGTCGCTCAGCTCACGTCTTGCTCCGACTAAGTTCTTGGCGTTGTCGTATATGGCCAGCTTCGGTTTGCCACGCCAGACGGTGAACCGTTTGAGGGCCGCCAGCAATGCTTGCATCGTTAGATATTTTGCTAGTTCTATATGTGAACGGTCTCCGTGACAAATACAAAGATAGTAACGAAGCAATTCACCGAGCGAGCTCGGTGCTGCGGGTACGCGACCTGGAAAGGTCCGCCGTAGTCAATTCCGACTCGTGCGAATAGTGATCACAGAGTGACTCTTTTTGGCGGTAGATCCGCCATGAGCTGGTCCAGAACCATCAGCTTGACATAGAAGCAATCGACACACTTGTGAAGCGCGCAAGGTTCCGGGTATTGATCGGCCAGCAACGCCCCCGCACAAAGGAGATCGGTAGTTGTTGTCCTGTGTGAAAAAAAAATCTCGTAAAAGTTTGTGACGATAAGCTTCGTGAACGGATGAAGTTTTCGAGAAAGTACATACGGACGCTTTTGGTTGTCCAAGACTGCAGCGTGCTGCAACCGGCCGCCGACGCACAAGTTTCCATTGACGATTCTTGGGTTCAGCGCAGCAATGAAGAAGTTCATTGGAATCACGCGGTTTTGGACAAAGCAACGTACTCTTCCGAGAAGCGTAGAGCGAGGCGTACCAGCTTCTTCAAAGCAGATTACAGCGGTATTGTCGTAATGTACGGCGAAGTCACTGTATTAACAGTAGGTTAAACTCGGGTAATGGAACACCATTGTGTTCCACCAGATCCTCGGGGTCGAAGTCTTCTGCGGCGGGAACTTTGGGGCATGCGGCCAGTGCTGGTGGTCGAGACTCAGCTAGGTCTCTTGAACCAAAACTGTTCATACTGCAACTGCATCGGCAACATGTCGCGAGAAATAATGTCAGCTCGGTTTCTGTTCCGGAAGCATGGTCCCAAGGTCCGCTCTCCTTCCGGTGTTGAATCTCTTAAACAAGGTTAGCCACGAGTTGGTTCCATCTGGACTGCAGTGAAGCAAGCCAGCAGCGAACGATCATGGAATCCGCCCAGAAAAATGCTCTGCCTCGAAAGTTGATGTCGTTGGCCACCTCCTCGTACAAGCGTCAGCAGCAGAACGTCAAGCGGGGTAATCGACTGCGATGCGATGCGATGCGGGATTTGGAGGCCATCAAACATTCGGTCACGATTTTTACAGCTGAAAAAAAGTTGTTTTGTTTGGTTCATGACAACGTCAAACTTTGCGAAAGGTTTTCCGAGGCCTACTAGTTGAGTTTTGTGAAATTCAAGCAGCCAAACCCCTTTTTCGAGCAGTTTTTACTTGGTTATAACTTTTAAAACCAGTTTTAATCTGACAGCTCGTTGTATGGGCAAAACCAGAGTTATAGCCGGTTTTAAGAGTTATAACCACTTTTGGTCTTATAACCGGCTATAACTCGCCCGTGCGAACGGGGTATAAGAAATACATTGTAGAAAAAAGCAAAAACTGCTCGAATGGAAATGCTCCATTGTATTGTATGCATTGCATTGCATGACAGTTTGACAGTTGACAGAATTGACAGAATACGTACTTACCCGTTTGCTGGAACCACCAACAACACATCAACTTTTTGAATTCACTTGAACTGGTATATCGGGCTTGAAGTCCGTAATAGAGAAGTTGTCTTATTGTGAACTAGTAATATTTAAAAAAAAAAACTTTAAAAAACTTCATCATCCCGGTACGAGAATCGAACCCACGACCTCTGGATTGGAAACCCAGCACGCCGCTAGTCGAAACCCATCCCCTACCGGTCAGTATTCCCAGTGAGCATATTCACTCTTTTAATGGATCTGACTTTGCCGAGCCAGACAGGAATCGAACCCATCACCTTCCGCTTACAAGGCGAAACCCGTAACCTCACGGCCACGGAAGCTTGGCTTTATAAATTATTTACTGAAATTAAAATACTTCACTTCCAGAGCTTTTTTTTAAAGGACCTATAAACATATGAAAGACATAGGTCAGGGGTGCACTGTGTCACTTTGACTGATGATTTACTGAAATTTCAGTGAAATGGTTGTCAAAACAACTGAAATTTCAGCAAAAAAAAAAACGTCAAATTATTTTGCTGAAAATTCAGTAATTTTCTTGTGGCAGTTTGAAAGTAACAGGTGGTTAGCATCGAGGCATTTGTTATAAACATATATCTTACTTGGTTTCTAAAGATCACAATACAAAATTAAAAAACAAAACATGTTTGAAAGAGGATTTTCTCTCAGCAGCATTCAAACAATAAGTCATAAGTGACATTTCAGTTTGACAGATATGCAGTTACTGATTTTTCAGCAATGTTTTTGTTCATTACCGAATTTCATCAAAAGTGATGATTACTGAATCGCATTCAGTTAATTATATTACTGAAATGGCAATCCAAAATTTACATTTACATTTCTAAAACGTGAGAAACTTTCCCCAAATTCCGTAAAAGAATTTTGTTTATATTTGTTTATTAAGCACAAACATTTACCTAAGAATCAATTTTGTGTCATTAATTTACATACAATTTTGGCAGCTGTCCACAAAGAAATTCTAAAAAATAACAATAACAAAAATTTTGTCGTCAAGTTATGATTATATAAAAAAAATCTCTAATCCAAAATTTTGTTTGCTACAGTTTCATGAAAAAATAAATTTGCAATCGAAAGTACTTCACAGCAATGTTAGCCACTTAAAGTTAGATTTAAATTAAAAAAAATGCATATTTTTCTTTTTTAAAAAGGGTTCATGAGTGCTCATTTCTAGAAAATTATTTTTTTTTCAGAGGTTCAGAAAATTTACTAAAATTTCATCAAAAAAAGTTTTAAGATTGCACCTCTAGCTGCCAAGAATACAACGGATAAAAGAACTACTAAATTTAAGCTTTTAAAGCCACACCCAAACAGTCCCCATTTATCAATGCCAAATCTCAGCAACTAATGATCAAATTTTGAATGTTAATAAATGTAACATTTTTTTTGCAATTCCGTCGTGAAACTATTTACTTTTCCTGTCATTCTTAAACGACGAAATAGCCTACATTTCTGAACCAAAAATAACAGAATCGAATAGCAACACTTTTCAAAATAAATGCTGAAAAGTTCTACTTTTCAGCACTCAAATGGGTGCTGAAAAGTGGAACTTTTCAGCACTTGTTTCAAAAAGTAACATTTTTCAACATTTTTTTGATTTAAATGATTTATTGACCAAATACATGAAAATTTGACTTAAAATTTTACTGAGCGTGTGTTTTTTGGAATTGCAAAAAATGTTGTATGGAACTCGTTGCAAAACTTGATTTTTTCAGCACTCTTCGTATTTATCCAACTCGGTGAACCTCGTTGGATAAATTTACAACTCGTGCTGAAAAAATCCTCTTTTTGCAACTTGTTGCATAAACTACTATTTTAAATTATCTGATCACTTTAGATTTTTTTTAAATCTACGGGACCGTTTCGAAATAGCCAAATATTCATTATTTAATTAAAATTTGGAATCAATACAAACTTGTAATGTTTGTAAAACTTGGAATCAATTCTAACATTTTAATAAAGTCAAATATTCAATTTTTACGAGTTTAGAGTTTAGAGTTTAGAGTTTAGAGTTTAGAGTTTAGAGTTTTTAGTTTTTAGTTTTTAGTTTTTAGTTTTTAGTTTTTAGTTTTTAGTTTTTAGTTTTTAGTTTTTAGTTTCACTTCTTATTTAGTAGTTTAAACTTCTTGTTTAGTCAATTGCTAGGGGATCATATCATTATTCAGTTTGTATCCAAGCTCGCTTTCCCAAACAAGTGACATTCCTAACGTGACCCCAAAACCTTCCACACAGGTGAAATTCACGTTCAGGAAACGATCGATTCCCACTTCCTACTACAAGGCCCGCTGATGAAGTAATTATCTCACGATTAGGCCTGCCTCCAGCTTCACAACCCAGACACCAGCACCCACACGGATAGAAATCCTGTCCGAAAAACCGAAAACTAATTGTTTTAAAATCGACAACATCGATTGTTTTCGATTTCGTTTACAATGTTTTCAAATATGAAAACATTTTCTTCGATTTCGAAAACTTTTGTTTTCGAAAGCGGAACTTTTGTTTTCGAAAGCGAAACTTTTTCCGTCACCCTTTTTGGGGAGCGTAACATCTGTCAAAACGCAGCCTAAATCAAAACGTCAACCCGAGGTTGATGACAGTTTGTTTGTTCAAAGTTTTTTTTAATGTTTGCGAGAAAAAAATCGTGACTGGTGGCCCGAAAGTAGCAGGTTCCGTTCCGAGGATGGTGGCCAAGTGGAAGACGTGTAGGTCGTCTGTGCTGTCCAGCTGTAGCTGCAGGTTTCGGAAGTGCCGAAATCACATGGCCGAGAGAAGTGAGCGAGGTCAAACCGCACCGCCAGCATCGATCCTGACGTGCAAGAGTGAAGAAAAGGACGAGCAGAGTGTCAGTGTCAGGGAATAGGGACCATTGCCCACGGACAAGCCCGAGAAGGCGGACTGCGGAATAATTGCATCGCCGGAACCAAAAAGCAACATCGAGAGTTACGAAACTAGCGACGGGGACGAAACTGACGCTTTTGCCCTCCTCCTCCTCCTCCTCCTCCTCCTCCTCCTCCTCCTCATCCTCATCCTGCTGTAGGGGCCACTTTCACTGCATGACGAGTTGAAGAAAGTAGTCAACACTAGGCTAGCCACGCATCTGATGCAGGTACGTCCTTCGAAAGCTTGATAAAATTATAATGAAAAATCTCCTATTCGTAATCGACCGACCTAATTGACCTTCATTCCGCAACAGGCAGCGACGCCAACATCTTCACCAGATCTGCAGCCACTTCGAATTGAACCACGGCAATGAGGAAAGCGACCCGGTCAACGGTTCCACGACGAGACGAGACGCATCTACCGAACTCGAGCTCCGTCGGTATCCTGGAGGAGATCTCAGTCAAGCCCTTCCACACACACACAGCCCATCCACACACACTTTGTTACACCCTACTAACATTCTTCAATTCAGCAATTGTTATTTCAAAATTATAATTCTAAAATTCCAAACTTCTAAAATTCTAAATTTCTAACATTCTAAAATTCTAAAAACAGAAATTTAAAATTCTAAAATTCAAAAATTCGAAAATTTAAAACTCTAAAATTCTAAAATTCCAAAATTTAAAATTCTAAAATTCTAAAATTCTAAAATTCTAAAATTCTAAAATTCTTAAATTCTAAAATTTAAAATTCTAAAATTCTAAAATTCTAAAATTTAAAATTCAAAATTTAAAATTCTAAAATTCTAAAATTCTAAAATTCTAAAATTCTAAAATTTAAAATTCTAAAATCTAAAATTTAAAATTCAAAATTCTAAAATTCTAAAATTCTAAAATTCTAAAATTCTAAAATTTAAAATTCTAAAATTCTAAAATTCTAAAATTCTAAAATTTAAAATTCAAAATTTAAAATTCTAAAATTCTAAAATTCTAAAATTCTAAAATTCTAAAATTCTAAAATTCTAAAATTTAAAATTCTAAAATTCTAAAATTCTAAAAAATTCTAAAATTCTAAAATTTCTAATTTAAAATTTAAAATTTAAAATTAAAATTCTAAAATTCTAAAATTTAAAATTCTAAAATCTAAAATTCTAAAATCTAAAATTCTAAAATTCTAAAATTCTAAATTCTAAAATTCTAAAATTCTAAAATTCTAAAACTAAAATTTAAAATTCAAAATTTAAAATTTAAAATTCTAAAATTAAAAATTCTAAAATTCTAAAATTCTAAAATTCTAAAATTCTAAAATTCTAAAATTTAAAATTTAAAATTCTAAAATTCTAAAATTCTAAAATTTAAAATTTAAAATTCTAAAATTCTAAAATTTAAAATTTAAAATTTAAATTTAAAATTTAAAATTCTAAAATTCTAAAATTCTAAAATTTAAAATTCTAAAATTCTAAAATTCTAAAATTTAAAATTCTAAAATTCTAAAATTCTAAAATTTAAAATTCTAAAATTTAAAATTTAAAATTTAAAATTCTAAAATTCTAAAATTCTAAAATTCTAAAATCTAAAATTCTAAAATTCTAAAATTCTAAAATTCTAAAATTCTAAAATTCTAAAATTTAAAATTTAAAATTTAAAATTCTAAAATTCTAAAATTCTAAAATTTAAAATTTAAAATTTAAAATTCTAAAATTCTAAAATTTAAAATCTAAAATTCTAAAATTCTAAAATTTAAAATTCTAAAATTTAAAATTTAAAATTCTAAAATTTAAAATTCTAAAATTCTAAAATTCTAAAATTCTAAAATTTAAAATTCTAAAATTTAAAATTCTAAAATTCTAAAATTTAAAATTTAAAATTCTGAAATTTAAAATTTAAAATTCTAAAATTCTAAAATTCTAAAATTCTAAAATTCGAAAATTCTAAAATCTAAAATTTAAAATTTAAAATCTAAAATTTAAAATTTAAAATTTAAAATTTAAAATTTAAAATTCTAAAATTCTAAAATTCTAAAATTCTAAAATTCTAAAATTCTAAAATTCTAAAATTCTAAAATTCTAAAATTCTAAAATTCTAAAATTCTAAAATTCTAAAATTCTAAAATTCTAAAATTCTAAAATTCTAAAATTCTAAAATTCTAAAATTCTGAAATTCTAAAATTCTAAAATTCTAAAATTCCAAAATTCCAAAATTCCAAAATTCTAATACTTTAAAATTCAAAACTTCAAGAATTCTAAAATTCCTACAATTTTAAATTCCTAAATTCCTAAATTCATATATTCCTAAATTCCTAAATTCCTAAATTCCTAAATTCCTAAGTTCCTAAATTCCTAAATTTCCAAATTCCCAAATTCTTAAATTCCCAAATCCCAAATTTAAAAATTCACAAATTCCCAAATTCTTAAATTCCCAAATTCCCAAATAAACAAATTCCTAAATTCTCAAATTTTCATAATCCTAAATTCCTAAATTCCTAAATTCCCAAATCCCCAAATTCACAAATTCACAAATTCTTATATTCCCAAATTTCTAAATTCCTAAATTCTCAAATTCCTAAGTTCCTAAATTCCTATATTCTTAAATTCCTAAATTCATTTATTCCTAAATTCCTAAATTCCTAAATTCCCAAGTTTCTAAATTCCCAAATTCTCAAATTCCCAATTTCCAAAATTCCCAAATTCTTAAATTCCCAAATTCCCAAATTCCTAAATGAATTCCCAAATTCCTAAATTCCCAAATTCTCAAATTCCCAATTCCCAAATTCCTAATTCTTCAATTCCCAAATTCCTAATTACTAAATTCTTAAATTCTCAAATTACTAAATTCCTTAATTCCTAAATTCCCAAATTCCTAAATTCTCAAATTCCTAGATTCCCAAATTTCCAAATTCCCAAATACCCCAATTCCCAAATTCCCAAAATCCCAAATTCCCATATTCGAAAATTCCCAAATTCCTAAATTCCTAAGTTCCTAAATTCCCAAATTTCCAAATTCCCAAAATCCCAAATTCCCCAATTCCCAAATTCACAAATTCCAAAAATCCCAAATTCCTTCATTCCCAAATTAACAAATTCTTCAATTCCCAAATTAAAAAATTCACTAATTCCCAAATTCTTAAATTCCCAAATTCCGTAATTCTCAAATTCCAAAATTCCCAAAATCCCAAATTCCCAAATTCTTCAATTCCCAAATTCCCAAATTAACAAATTCTTCAATTCCCAAATTCCCAAATTAACAAATTCACTAATTCCCAAATTCTCCAATTCCCAAATTCCCAAATTCCTAAATTCCTAAATTCCTTTATCCCTAAATTTCTAAGTTCCTAAATTCCTAAATTTCCAAATTCCCAAATTCTTAAATTCCCAAATTTAAAAATTCGCAAATTCCCAAATTCCCAAATAAACAAATTCCTAAATTCCCAAATTTCCATATTCCTAAATTCCTAAATTCCTAAATTCCCAAATCCCCAAATTCCCAAATTCACAAATTCTTACATTCCCAAATTTCTAAATTCCTAAATTTTCAAATTCCTAAATTCCCAAATTCCTAAATTCCTAAATTCCCAAATTCCCAAATTCCCAAATTCCTAAATTCCAAAATTCCAAAATTCCTAAATTCCTAAATTCCTAAATTCCTAAATTCCTAAATTCCTAAATTCCTAAATTCCTAAATTCCTAAATTCCTAAATTCCTAAATTCCTAAATTCCTAAATTCCTAAATTCCTGAATTCCTAAATTCCTAAATTCTTAAATTCCTAAATTCCTAAATTCCTAAATTCCTAATTTTAAATTCCTAAATTCCTAAATTCTTGAATTCCTAAATTCCTCAATTCCAAAATTCCTAATTTCCTAAATTCCTAAATTCCCAAGTTCCTAAATTCCCAAATTCTCAAATTCCCAATTTCCAAAAGTCACAAATTCCCAAATTCCCAAATTCTTAAAATCCCAAATTCCTAAATTCCCAAATTCCCGAATTCCCAAATTCCCAAATTCCTAAATTCCCAAATTCCCAAATTCCCTAATTCTTCAATTCCCAAATTCCCAAATCCCCTAATTCTTCAATTCCCAAATTCCTAAATCCTTAAATTTTCAATTCCCTAAATTCCTAAATTCCTAAATTCCTAAATTCTCAAATTCCTTAATTCCCAAATCCCCAAATTCACAAATTCTTAAATTCCCAAATTTCCAAATCCCATAATTCTTCAATTCCCAAATTCCTAAATTCTTAAATTCTCAAATCCTCAAATTCCTTAATTCCTAAATTCCCAAATTCCTGAATTCTCAAATTCCTAAATTCCCAAATTTCCGAATTCCCAAAATCCCAAATTCCCAAAATCCCAAATTCCCATATTCCAAAATTCCCAAATTCCTAAATTCCCAAATTTCCATATTCCCAAATTCTCAAATTCCCAAAATCCCAAATTCCCATATTCCCATATTCCCAAATTCCCAAATTCCTAAATTCTCAAATTCCTAAATTCCCAAATTCCCATATTCCCAAATTCCTAAATTTCTTGTATTCCCATATTCCAAACACACACACACACACACACACACACACACACACACACACACACACACACACACACACAAATAGTAGTTTTTTAATTAATGATGTATTTTTTGCCTCAATAAATAAAAAAAACGAATCAACTGTTTTACTGAACCAAAAGAAATATCGAACGGTCAATTCAAAAACCAAATCCAACGGTCAATTCAAAAACCGAATAAATCGTTCAGGATGGCTGCGTGCTTTCTGTTTTGCCAGGCGTCACCAACCGTGACGACTCAAAATCAACAACATTGTTCTCGATTTTGATGCAAATGTTACCGGACGACTGGTCGACAACATTCTGAAACGAATTTCAGAACGAATCGAGAACAATGTTGTCGATTTCCCGGACAGGATTTCTATCCGTGCAAGTCCGGGCCAGCTGACAGGTCCACGGGACCCCGCGCGAATCATGTCCAATTAATACTACAATGGGTACATTACTTAGCAGTACCGTAACCAGCAGCCTTCCACCACTTAACGAGCCCGTGAGAAAACCTTCACTTCCCCTTAAGGAGCGAGTTCAGGACCCGCAAAAGTCAACCTTGCAGAAACAATATTGTTACATCGGGTTCGCTGCTTTGACAGTTGGTGTTCCCCCGCGCTCTTTTTGTTTATCGAGCCCGCAAGATCTAATTTTCGCCAATTAGGTATCAACAATCAGTGGCTTGTGTGAGCTGACTTCAGAAGGGGGCAATTTCCCTGTGCAATTTGGAGGAAGGTGGCCTTAAATTATCCACCTTCGAAAGGTGGAGGAGAAAAACTTTCCCGATTGTCCCTCCAATTTGGATCGCGCAAAACAGTGGCTCGATCTGAGCTGAGCTGGGGATTGTTCCATGCAAAGTCACACAAATTGGATCGATTTTGACATTTATTTCGTCAGCAGGCTTGATTAATGCAGAACTTCAATATTAGGAATAAAAATGACGATCTCTATTACGGACTTCAAACCCAAGGTACTTGATGCAGAAGTTAACAATAAAATGAAATGATTTGAGTGGTTCTAGCATACGGGTAAGTAAGTTATGGTAAAATTTGTGTTTTTCTGTCAATTCTGTCAACTGTCAAAATTTTATTGTTATGCATTGCATTCTGTCATACAATGCAATGCATACAATAGTTCTAAACATAAATTTAAGTTGAAGCAGAGGTTATTACGTCTGCTTTCTAGTTTGTGTTTTTGTAGATATTTCGTAAGATCGGTTCATTTGTAATTTTTTAAGGCTTTTGTAGTTTCGCTATGGATTTCCTCTAATAGACCCATCGCCGTATTTGCCTAAACCCAAGTTTCTTCCACTGGTTCCTGTTTTTACAATCCATCGATAGTACCCTCCTCTGCGTTGGCTGAACGTCGACTTGTGCAACTCTCCAGGCCTCTTCACAACCGCATATGAATAGCGACTAGACAGCTCCAGCTCCAGCTAGTCAACCGCTGCTACTACCGCTACAGGTAATAACAATGACTAGACTTTCAATTTCCATAAAAGTCCCTCCCCCACATGGGCTGCGCGCCGTAAGCTGCAGTGGCGACCCCAAAAAACCGAACCAACCTCAAAGAACAGGCGCACGCCAAAGGTTCCCCCAATTAAGCGAACACAACAAATCGTCAACTTCAACAAATTCAATTGACTCGTTGGCACTCTTTGGAAGGGAGTTGAGGGACCACGCGGGAAGACCCCATTGGACTAAGTTTCGAACGTGGAGTTTCTTGAAATTTCTGATGCCATCAAAACGAAATTATGTTAAGACATTTTCAAATGTTAGTCTAGATCAGCCAGACCAGATTCGATGCCGAACCTCGGAACTAGAAATTAGGGTTCGTACAACTGTACAATGCTGTAGATTTTTTCCCCTTCAAGTCTCAATTTCTTCACACGGAATTATATCATCGCGCCGACGGCGGCCCAAACGGGTGCAAGTGTTATGTCCGATTTTGGGAGAAATTCATAATTGACGGGTTCAGCGCCTGAGGGGGAGTTGGGGCGGTTGGAAGAAAATAGATTTTTTATAACTTCTGCACCACGGAGACGGAGCCGAGAGAGATTGTGAAATCCAGCTTCTGTCTGGTTTGTGTTGGCCCCTAAAAATAGACCACCAGACGGTACTGGAAAGAAAAGTTATGCAACGGTGCTTGAAATCGATCGATGGAGTAGGACAATCTGACATTGACATTTTGGCGCAGACTGACAGCTGAAAGGAAATGGCACGGTTGGGGATAAAAGAAGGAGGTCCGTTTTTGGGGGGTGTCTTTTGTTATGGGGGTGATTAATATTTGCAATTTTTCGCGATTGGTAGGTCAAATTGGATACTATTGGGGCTGTGAGACCGGACAGCTAAGGTTTTTTTGCAATCGTACGCAAAAATGTAATGAAATGAGGCCATTGGAATTAAATTCGAGCAGAACTAACAAATCTAAGATCAGCTTCACTATTACGGACTTCAAAACCATGGTACCTCGCCAAATTGAACCACTAAGTCAGGCCTGCCCAACGTGCGGCTCGCGGGCCGGATCTGGCCCGTGAAGCCATTTTATCCGGCCCACGACGACTTTTAAAATAGTTCTATGACCGGCCCCTAACGCTGATCATGAAATATTAAATAAAAAAATTGAGTGTCTAAATAAAAAAAAAATAAACTCGAGATCATTTTTTTTTGCGATAAATGATGTGAATTCAACAATTATTTTGATTTGGCTTTGTAATTTTTAAATATTTTTTCTTTCGAATGCATCATGTCATTTCTTTATTGAAAGTTTCAGAATCAACCAATAAATTGTAAAATGGCGCAAGATAACGAAATTACCCATTTCGTAAAAATGTTAAATGAAAAATAAACTTGTATCACTGTCTAAAAATGCACAAAAGACATTTAATTTAAAATTTTACAATTTGTACCATGTTTACTGCAAAATGAAGCTTTTCTTTTTTGAGGAACTTGATTAAAATTGATTTTTTCAATAAGTGAGTAAGCAAAACAAAGTATTTTTTTAGTAAAACTTTGCAGTGATAAAGTTTTGTTTGAAAAAGCTTACAGACAGCAATTTAGTCATACTGAAATAAAGATTGCTGCAAAAAATTGTAGAATTTAAAAAAAAGTCCAAAATAAGTAAAAAAATCAGCGAGCAAACACAAACAATTTTAAACAAAAAAAAAAATAAATCAAATAAACATATTTTTGAAAGTTATCTTTGTTTATTTTTCTAAAATCAAGGGAATGAACTAACACTAGTTTATTTATTGATAGAACACATAAAAAACACTTAAAAAAAACTCTAGACTTGAAAGAACCTTAAATTTAAAAAAAGTTTACCTTTTCAACTTTAATCAAATTTTGATCCGGCCCGCCACTGGTTTAGAGAAGTCAGATCTGGCCCGCAGGGCAAAAAGGTTGGGCACCCCTGACCTAAGTTGATTCTGCTGTATCAAGGTAATTTCTTTTTTTGATGTCAATAAGTTGTTTTGTGTTTCACGTCAACCTCAATCAAAAAAATCAAATCAAATTATTCGCTCTACAGCATTGCCTTGGCGTTCCCGATTACGGGATTCCTACTCGAAACTTGATGTCCGAAGGCTTGATTGTTGAGGCAATTGCAAACCTCTTTTTACACCTAAGCTTTCATCCACCCCGGGATTCGAACTGACGACCTTTGGATTGTGAGTCCAACTGCCTACTGCGACGCCACCAGGACAGGACCCAGGGAGACGACTCCTACACCTGGACTGAGCTATCGACCTAACCTGTAGGTTAGACCGGGGCCAATATTTACTTCCCCATCCGACGGAAGGCGTGATCAGACAAATCTCGTCTCAAAATTTGCCACCGGGACCTTCTGGGATCGAACCCAGGCCGACTGGGTGAGAGGCAATCACGCTTACCCCTACACCACGGTCAACCTCAATATTCAATTATATTTTGGAAAAAAACACTCTGTCAATATTTGTAAAGTTATGGTCCACCAATTGTGAACATTCGGATTTTCTGTAAATTCTGTAACTGTAAATATATCTTCAATAAATATTTAAAGTTGACCTTTAAATGAAAAAAAAACAAGTTTAAATTATTGTTTATTATATTGCAAAAATCCCGATACTGGAAAATTAAAAATTAGCTATTTTTTTTACTTCACAAAAATATAATAAGAAAGTCACTCAGTGCGATATTTTAAACTTAAATTTTCGTTTTAATATTTTAAACTACAATTTTTAGTCCCAAAAAGCACAAGAAACGATCTTGTATTTGCAGATTCAGAAAAATAAATAAATGAAAAGGTAGATATAGTTCCTCAGATAAAGAGTAAGTTTCATAGTACAAGCATGAATTAATTATAACTTAATTGATTGAAAAAAAAAACAATATTATTACATTTTCTTTTTAATTATTGCCACTATAGGCATAGAAAAAAAATTCCCGGGTCCCGGGAATTCCCGGGAAATTGAAAATCTCGAGAATCCTCACCCTCTATTTGCAAAAACAAACACTATTTTTTATATGTTTTAGGGGACATCAAATTAAAATTTTTCTGCAATTTCCAGGTTGCGCAAAAAAATCTTTGAACGAGTTATAAATTTTTAAATCAATACTGATTTTTTCAAAAAATCAAAATATTGATCGCAAAAATTTTTCAACTTAATTTTTCGATGTTAAATCAAATTTTCAATCAATAAGTAAGAAATTTTTGATAATATGCACGTTTTCAAGGTAACTTTTTGAAAATATACATACACTAAATCCCCCATGTGCGCTCTTTTTGGGGGGGCGCACACCGGGGGAGAGCGCAATTCGGGGGAGCGTTATTTCGGGGTTTGAGCGCAAACGGGGGGAGCGTTATTTCGGGGTTTGAGCGCAAATCGGGGGAGCGTTATTGCGGGGTTTTGGCGTAAAATGGGGTTTTCTTTTAAATGTACTTTATTTACATATAAATGAAACATTTGTATAAGGGGTCATCCATAAAACACGGATAAGGGGCCATCCACAAATCTGGGTATCCAAGAACTCCCGGAAGTCATGCCCTAGATATCTACTTGATCAACGGGGGTCTATATGGGTGTATTAACCATCGGTATAGCTTCAGGTAGCTTCAGTGAACCACGATGGATCTTCTGGGTTACGTTGGATTGTTATGGGCCCTCCAGGAACTCCCGGGAGTTATGACCTGATGATCTACCTGATCAACGCGGGTCTATATGGGTATATTAATCATCGGTATAGCTTCAGGTAGCTGCACTGAACCACGATGGATGCTCTGGAGTTCGTTGGATTGTTATGGGTCCTCCAGGAACTCCAGGGAGTTATGACCTGATGATCTACCAGATCAACGGGGGTCTATATGAGTGTATTAACCATCGGTATAGCTTCAGGTAGCTCCAGTGAACCACGATGGATCTTCTGGGTTACGTTGGATTGTTATGGGCCCTCCAGGAACTCCCGGGAGTTATGACCTGATGATCTACCTGATCAATGGGGGTCTATATGGGTATATTAATCATCGGAATAGCTTCCGGTAGCTTCAGTGAACCACGATGGATATTCTGGGTTACGTTAAATTGTTATGGGTCCTCCAGGAACTCCCGGGAGTTATGACCTGATGATCTACCAGATCAACGGGGGTCTGTATGAGTGTATTAACCATCGGTATAGCTTCAGGTAGCTTCAGTGAACCACGATGGATATTCTGGGTTACGTTGGATTGTTATGGGCCCTCCAGGAACTCCCGGGAGTTATGACCTGATGATCTACCTGATCAACGCGGGTCTATATGGGTGTATTAATCATCGGTATAGCTTCAGGTAGCTGCACTGAACCACGATGGATGCTCTGGAGTTCGTTGGATTGTTATGGGTCCTCCAGGAACTCCAGGGAGTTATGACCTGATGATCTACCAGATCAACGGGGGTCTATATGAGTGTATTAACCATCGGTATAGCTCCAGGTAGCTCCAGTGAACCACGATGGATCTTCTGGGTTACGTTGGATTGTTATGGGCCCTCCAGGAACTCTCGGGAGTTATGACCTGATGATCTACCTGATCAATGGGGGTCTATATGGGTATATTAATCATCGGAATAGCTTCCGGTAGCTTCAGTGAACCACGATGGATATTCTGGGTTACGTTAAATTGTTATGGGTCCTCCAGGAACTCCCGGGAGTTATGACCTGATGATCTACCAGATCAACGGGGGTCTGTATGAGTGTATTAACCATCGGTATAGCTTCAGGTAGCTTCAGTGAACCACGATGGATCTTCTGGGTTACGTTGGATTGTTATGGGCCCTCCAGGAACTCCCGGGAGTTATGACCTGATGATCTACCTGATCAACGCGGGTCTATATGGGTATATTTATCATCGGTATAGCTTCAGGTAGCTTCAGTGAACCACGATGGATCTTCTGGGTTACGTTGAATAGTTATGGGCCCTCCAGAAACTCCCGGAAGTTATGACCTGATGATCTACCTGATCAACGGGGTCTGTATGGGTGTATTACCCATCGGTATAGCTTCAGGTAACTTCAGTGAACCACGATGGATATTCTGGGGTACGTTGGATTGTTATGGGTCCTCAAGGAACTCCCGGGAGTTATGACCTGATGATCTAGCTGATCAACGGGGTCTATGTGGGTATATTAATCATTGGTATAGCTTCAGGTAGCTTCACTGAACCATGATGGATGCTACTGAAGTTACCTGAAGCTATACCGATGATTAATTCATCCATATAAACCTCCGTTGATCTGGTAGATGTCCAGGTCATGACTTCCAGGAGTTCCTGGACGACCTATAACAATCCAACGTACCTCAGAGTATCCTTCGTGGTTAGGTGAAGCTACCTGAAGCTATACCGAAGATTAATGTATTCATATGGGCCCCCGTTGATCAGGTAGTTCATCAGGTCATAACTCCCGGGAGTTCCTGGAGGACCCATAACAATCCAACGTACCTCAGAGTATCCTTCGTGGTTAGGTGGAGCTACCTGAAGCTATACCGATGATTAATGTATTCATATAGGCCCCCGTTGATCAGGTAGATCATCAGGTCATAACTCCCGGGAGTTCCTGGAGGACCCATAACAACCCAATATGGCGAAGGGTATCCATCGTAATTCATGAAGCTACCTGAAGCTATACCGATGGTTAATACACCCATATAGACCCCCGTTGATCAGGTAGATCATCAGGTCATAACTCCCGGGAGTTCCTGGAGGACCCATAACAATCCAACGTAACCCAGAATATCCATCGTGGTTCACTGAAGCTACCTGAAGCTATATCGATGATTAATATACCCATATAGAACCCCGTTGATCAGGTAGATCGTCAGGTCATAACTTCTGGGAGTTCCTGGAGGACCTATAACAATCCAACATGGCTAAGGGTATCCATTGTGGTTCACTGAAGCTACCTGAAGCTATACCGTTGGTTAATACATCCATATAGACCCCCGTTGATCAGGTAGATCATCAGGTCATAACTTCCGGGAGTTCCTGGAGGGCCCATAACAATCCAACGTAACCCAGAAGATCCATCGTGGTTCACTGAAGCTACCTGAAGCTATACCGATGATTAATATACCCATATAGAACCCCGTTGATCAGGTAGATCATCAGGTCATAACTCCCGGGAGTTCCTGGAGGACCCATGACAATCCAACGAACTCCAGAGCATCCATCGTGGTTCAGTGAAGCTACCTGAAGCTATACCGATGGTTAATACACTCATATAGACCCCGTTGATCAGGTAGATCATCAGGTTATAACTCCCGGGAGTTCCTGGAGGACCCATAACAATTTAACGTAACCCAGAATATCCATCGTGGTTCACTGAAGCTATCGGAAGCTATACCGATGTTTAATACACCCATATAGACCCCCGTTCATCAAGTAGATATCTAGGGCATGACTTCCGGGAGTTCTTGGATACCCAGATTTGTGGATGGCCCCTTATCCATGTTTTGTGGATGACCTCTTATACAAATATTTTATTTATATGTAAAAAGTACATTTAAAAGAAAACCCCATTTCACGCCAAAACCCCGCAATAACGCTCCCCCGATTTGCGCCACTTAGAGCGTTATTTGGGGGGAGCGTTATTTCGGGGTTTGAGCGCAATTCGGGGGGCGCAAAACGGGGGAGGCGCAATCGGGGGGAGCGTATTTAGGGGATTTAGTGTAGTTTCAGAGTTTTTTAATCAGTGCACATGTTTGCCCACCTTTGAAAAAAAATAATAGAAAAGCTGAGAAAATTCTCTATAGGGGAGGTCGTGTTTGAAAGATGCTGGATAATCTGGAGTGTTCCTTGAAATTCACTAAAACTAAGCACACCAACGAGTAGAGCAAATTTTTGTGAACATTTTTGTTTATTTTCACTTTTATTAAAGGTTATGCTATTCCTTTTACAAGCATTAAAAAAAATATTTCAAAAATGCATTCTAATCAGTCGAGAGCATTGGGCCACGCCCATTTTTCTATTTTCAGCTTAGTTCTTTTTTTCTTCCAGCGCTCTTTTGGGTCTGCTTAGTGCTGTCAAAATTGATGAAATTTTAAGCCAACACTCACGAAAAGTAGCATTCATAGCGAAAGTTTCCTGGCAGCACTTGCTCACTCCAACAGGCGCTGCACCAGCATGTTGGTGGTGTTTGTGACCACCCTTTGTTCTTTATTTGCCTTCGCTCCTCGCTCGGTTTTCTTCAGCCTTCGATTGGAATGGATATTCAAAATTGAAACGTCAAAAGACTTAGCGCGTTTGTTTTTTTGTTGGTGCTTGCTAATTTTTTACATTTTTCGGGATTATTTTTCAAGTGAGTGACTGAATGGTGAAGTAATGGTCAAAAGAACATGTTGCCGGTAGTTGGAAGCAATTTTATATCTTAAGCGCTTTGAAATCGTTAGCGCAGGTGAAAAGATATTGATGGCGACTTTCGTTAAACAGTTAACCTCTGATCTTGCGTGTGGATGTGTGTGCCACCAAAATTATGAGAAATGGTCTCGCAAAATAGAAATTATGATCAAAAGTGCATTAAATTTGATCATTTTGGCCAGAAAGTGGCATAAATTTGCGTGCTTACTCGAGGCGGTGCTGTTGCTGGTAAGTTTATAGCCGGATAAGTATTTTTGGAGCTTTAATCGAGCATCAAACTCTCCATATGACGAAGATAGGTCTTTGATTATAAAGGGAATATTTCCCCTATTTTGCTTTTTTGAACTTCGTTGATACGACCCTTAGTTGCTGAGAAATTGCCATGCAAAGGTTTTAAAACAGGAAAATTGATGTTTTCTAAGTCTCACCCAAACAATTCACCATTTTGTAACGTTGATATCTCAGCAACTAATGGTCCGATTTACAATGTTAAAATATGAAACATTCGTGAAATTTTCCGATCGATTCGAAAACAATATTTAAAAAAAATCAAGACTAACATTCCAAAAGCGCAAAAATCATTCAATATTTCACCTTTTTGAAATGTTAGTCTCGATTTAATTTTTTTTGAAAATATTTTATTCAAAAAGATTTAAAAATTTCACGAATGTGTTTTTTTAAATTGAAAATCGGACCATTAGTTGCTGAGATATCGTCATTAGGAAATGGTGGGTTGTTTGGGTGAGACTAAATAAACATAAATTTTCCTGTTTAAAACTTTTGCATGGTCATCACCAATCACGAAATTTGTTTTACCGTGTATTATTTTTTTCTGTGTAGTCCATATCCATACCTACCAAATACAAAAATTTAAATTCTCAATTAAAGACCGATTTCGTAGAGAATTGCTCAGTTATGATGTTATTGAACAAATTGAATTTATGAAAATATTTTTAGGCCTGAAGTAATACATCTTTTAATGTTCTGTGATCCCAAAAATCAGCAGTTATCTTGCAGACTGGATTGAGAACGGAATTCGCTTAATTTTCAATAATGAATATATTACATCAAATATTGTAGAAAGTTTGAAAAAGTTACATACCAAAAAAACAATTTGATGATATCATACCGAAATTTACCTAAATTTATCTTGCAATAAGTAATCTTACATAAATTGAACTAAAGTTATCATACATAAAATTACCTTAGACCACCCATAAACCATGTTCACAGCAAAAAATCCGATGGTAAAATCGCATGCAAAAGCATGCACATCACCTTTGTGAGCAAAAGCATGTAATATTGTATGCGAAAACGTGTACATAATAAGCATGTACAAAAGAAAAATAAATTAATGTTGCACACCCCAAAAATAACATCAATCTGTTGAGAGTCATATCCCGATTACCAAGTCCGCGCCCCAACCGTTTCGGCTATCTCACCGTCTTGTAAATGACGTGTCCAATGCCGATGTACCAGTAGGTTTTCCGTACGTCGTACAGCTACATCGGTGTTGATCCAACTAACTTCACAGCGGCGAGATAGCCGAGATGGTTGGGGCGCGGACTTGGTAATCTGGATATAACTCTCAACAGATTGATGTTATTTTTGGAATGTACAAAATTCATTTATTTTTCTTTTGTACATGCTTTTTATGTACACTTTTTCGCATACAAAATTACATGCTTTTGCTCACAAAGGTGATGTGCATGCTTTTGCATGCGATTTTACACAGATTTTTTTTACTGTGTTGGTGATTGTCCTTGGGTTTGAGATTTCCAAAAAAAAAAACGTGTCTACGTTAACCACGTGGATGGACCCTTCCTAAAGTTATCTTTCAGAAAACTATCTTACAACACACATCACACAAAAACTTGACCTGAAATTATCTTGCCCGAAGTTATCTTGCAGAAATCGAGGTGAAGAAATCTTTGAGAGCTTAAGTTAAAGCGCAGAAAGTTATTTTACAAAAAAATGACCTGAAGTTATCTTGAAAGAAGTTTTCTTGAGAGAAATTATCTTGAAAGAAGCTAAAATTAAGTTATCTTGAATTAAGTTATGCTTGCAAGATAAATTTTTACTACATTGCAAGATTACTTTGGCTATCTGTCAAACATAGTTGTCCCGAATAAATCATTAGAGATTAATCAGAATACTATTCTTATGAAGGAAAAAAATACAACATTTTCCCGGTTTGACACTCAAATTATTGAGTTTTTACCGGTTTGGCCACCCGAGGTGGCCATCCTGTAGTTAGCTACAGGAAATCGGTGGAGTTGGGTCTTTTTGAAGATCCAGAGTCGAAGTAAGGTGGAAGTCGGCAAATTCTAAGCACCCGGAGATTGAAACGCTGATTCTCCAGAAGTCGTTGTCGGGTCAGCTGTGGGAGTTGGTGAAGTTGGTGGCATGCCACTGATCGCAAGGCGATTCCGTGGGGATTTTACCTTATCCCCTTAAAAAAGTGGAGCATCAACACTTCCAGACATTGGAATATGTTCTATTCCCAATTGTCAATTCCTAGGCAGTTGGGCTTCCATGACGTGGAGAACCCCAGTTCGCAAATTATCGTCACCTAAATGGGAGTCGACGTCGCTTGAACAGCTACCGGACTCCATAGTCAGTTGTGATAAGCAACGAAATTCCGTGTAATTCTTAAAGCTCAAGATTTCCAAAAATCGATTACATCACCATCAAGCTAACAATTAAACCACCCGCAGGTGATATGCGTAATATTGCCCGTGGTGTTGAGCGATATGATTTATGGATTCCATTTACAGCTTTATGACCCCACAATTGGTATCGCACCCGAAACCAAGGCAATCCAGCCCGTCAATCGATCCACGGAGATCAACCGTGTGTCGCGAACAGAATTATGATTGTTGGGCCTTTTGAATGCGGCGTTGCCGCCCCAGCAGCGTCCTTTGTCCGCGAAGCTGATCCTAGATTTTTACGACCGATTCCAGGTAGCCGTGGGCGATCGGTAGCGAAACGATTTTTATTGTTTTGATTTGAAGACGTGGACCGCTGCTTTTTCGCGCGCGCGCATCAACCTTGCCGCAGAGTTTGAAAGTTGATTGACTGCCGCCAACAGCCGCAACGTTCCCGGGGCTGGAACTTGTCCACTAAATAGGTTGATTAGCCGCGTGATGCAACTGTAAATGGGCAGCGGACGCGAGAGTGGGGATTGGAGAAAAAGTGGAAGTTGCCTTTTTTGATTGCGGGACCCGTTTGATGAGTGCTATAAAGTTGATTAGGTGCTGGAGTTACAATTAATCTTGTTTTTTTGTTACAGCTTAAACATACTACTAGAAGTTCCCAATCACGGACGTCAGAATCGAGGTACCTAGCGCAAACACCAGCAAATTTGATCGAAGCTGAAATCGGGTAAGTACAAGTGTGATCAGTGTTTTAAGCAGCAACCTTCAATCGGTAAGTACCCTTCTATCAACTGTCAAATCGGCTTCTGTTTTGCATTGCATTCTGTCAAATATCTACAATTCAATGCAAACAAAGCTCCCAAAAAGCTCAACACACAGGTCTTGACCGTGAAGGGGCTGCAGGCCACGAATGATGGATCGTTTTTTCGCCAGCCAGGCCACTTTTGTGTGTACGAAAAGGTCCACGCTCGCCGGACCAAGGTTTCACCTTTTTCGCGCTACTTTGCGAACCTACGTAGAGGCTGCTTTTTGTGTGTGCATAGGAAATGCGACGGGTGAAATTTGATCCACTTAAAAGCGACGACCAGGTTCACCTGTGTGCGTGTTTGACCGTGAGCTCCTCTAACGAGATGGTGCAGGTGTTTTGCGAACGTAACTCTTGGCTGTTCTTTTTCGGGGTGTCCAATTTCAGCGCTCAACGGTCAACCAACCGTGGATGAGCAGGTTCCCTTAACCACCTCTAATCATCGTGGCGACCCCAATTCTACGGATCCATTGACCTCCAGTGAGCGTCGCCCACAGCAGCGTTCGTCCCCTCTAATCGAACAAGTACAGTTAGAAGTCAGTGAACGACGAAAACGACGAAACGTTTTCAGTGTTGCAACGATATGCAACGAGCGTCGATTAGAACTTTGTACCAGCCGAGAACCGGCCAGCAGCATCCACTTCTTGCGAGAGCGAGAAGGTAGCGATGCTACCGAGCGCAAGATCCCGCGCAAGAGCAAGTTCTATGCTTCTAAATGCGATTAATGTGGCACGAACAAAGTGTGTGAGAGAAGATCAACGCGACTGGTCTACCTTCTGGTGCTCGCCATCTTCGTACAGGGTAGAACGGGATGGAAAACAGTTCAACAGGTTTTTTTCCCGTCGCGTAGACGCGCTAAAGTTGTACTCACTTGGCGATCTTTATTTGGTGCAGGCTGGGATTGCCTGGTTGATGTTGGAGTCACCCTTCTCTATCACGGACGTCACTGACTAGTTTAGTAACAATCTTAGCTTGCAAAAGGATACAGCTTCTCTAACACGGACTTCAAAGTAGAGGTACCTGTGAACGTTTTGAAGCTGTTTCGAAGTTCCAGTTATTGGGTAAGTACAAGTAGCAGATAGTAAGTAGATATGGTAAGTACAAGTTCTGTCAATTCAGTCACTGTCAAATCACTATTGTTCATACATTGCATTCTGTCATTCAATGCAATGTATACTCTAGCGACACTACAAGCCTTGGCAAATCTCTTCCAACTTTCCTTCCATCATCTCCATTCAGTTCAATTGCCTTACTTTGGCGCGACCCCCCTGCTTCCCTCTCCCGATCTCGATTCTACGATCTGCGCTCTTTCTCACTCTCGCCATACTCCTCTCTTTCAAGTACTCGCGCAATAGCTTCCCACACACACACGCGAGCTGCCCGATCTCTCATATGTTTTTCATACGCCCAATTTCCCTACCGTCTGGCCGACTTTCGACCGGTCCGACCCGGGCTCCCGACGCCCGAGTGGCAAAATTACCCAGGCCGGCCGGTTTCCGCCCCAACCGGAAGCAGGAACTTACCGAAAAAATCCTCCCACCGTTCGGAACCGTCCGACTCGATGTCCATCTCGGGGGCCGATCTTCGATGCTCTGATTTTAGGCTCTATGCTGAGAGTTCGATAAACGGGCCGCTGCTACTTTCGGGGTAAACGCCTCCGGCGGCAGCTCTCCGTTGCTCCGAAAATGATAGTAATCGACTTTGAATTCCAACACACTAGTACACGCACAGACACACACATGTGAGCGCACTTAAACACTTAATTGCGGCGCGCAATCACTTTCATTTAATAAGCCACATCTAATCATAATAATTACTCGGATTGGCGAGCTGAACAACATGCTCTCGGCCGGCTCTCTTCTTCACCTCGTACACGGCCTTTGATAGCTAATCTTCCTCGGCTTCTGTTTTTTTGTTGCTTTACTTTCCGGATGATTCAATTGTTGTGCTGTAGCGTGCACGATCGACTGCTGAAACACGCTCGACCGATGATCTTCACCTCTCTTCCAAATGTTGCTTTTTTTTATAAAACAAACACAAAACAAAAAAAAAAATAAGTAGATGAAATTCCAGAAGCGCAAACCCACTGAGCCGTATCCAGCAAACAACAACGGCTCGCGTTGTCAATCACCTTCACCCCCGAACACCAACTTCATTCAAATTTCCATCCAGAACACGGGTGACAACATGCTCCGCTAGCGATTGATACACATCGGTGCACAATCCCTCGCGAGGACGGCCTCGTGCAGCGATCTCTCGTCGCACAGCCGCCTACGATTCTAGAACACACGCTGAGCTTAAACCTGACTGCTTAGATGTGTGCTAGAACACCTCGTCGTGACGAGTCTTCTCCCCACTGACTTCGCCTGTGTATGTGTGTAAGTATTTCACGCGATTATTAATAAACACCAACGGGCACACGAAGGCAGTATGATTGTTTTATTGCCTTGAGTGCGTTAGAACATTGCTCAACACACAAAGAACACAGCGCACAGCTCACGGGAATAAAACAGGCTACTTTGTTTTGCTTTGCAACTTCCTCAAACTGTTATTATTACACACTCTTTCTTCTCTCGCACTCTTCCGTGCAACTAATTCAACAACAAAAGCCGCCACAGGAACTGCACGGCCCAAGAACACCGAAATCTGATAAAACCGCGAGAGGAGAGGAAGCAGCGAACGAAAACAAAAATCCGGGAATAACCAAGCGGACGTCAATCGGAGAGCACGTCCACGCAACACGAAGCACAGAGTGCAACTAAAACCCGAACGGCACCGTGTGCAGTAGCAGGCAAAGCCGAACAAGAACGGGCGTGATGTGTTGTGTTATGGTGGGTGAAAAAGGTAGAGAAAGCAAAACACAACAACAAGTTGACTTTGACGGCTGATTAGTGCGCTGTCAAACGCGAGTATGAAAAGGAAATAGATAGAAGAGAAGAAAACAAGAAATTTTATGAAAGGGAACTCCGTTGCACGACTTGAAATTAAATGTTGCGCGACATACCAACGTGACAATTTTCAAATGAAACAAAACTGTTCAGAGTCGAAACGGGCACAAGCCTGGTAAAAATAACTCTTTTTGTTTTACACTTGTTTTCGACAAAAAAAGAAAAAAAAAACTAAAAACTAAAAACTAAAAACTAAAAACTAAAAACTAAAAACTAAAAACTAAAAACTAAAAACTAAAAACTAAAAACTAAAAACTAAAAACTAAAAACTAAAAACTAAAAACTAAAAACTAAAAACTAAAAACTAAAAACTAAAAACTAAAAACTAAAAACTAAAAACTAAAAACTAAAAACTAAAAACTAAAAACTAAAAACTAAAAACTAAAAACTAAAAACTAAAAACTAAAAACTAAAAACTAAAACTAAAAACTAAAACTAAAAACTAAAAACTAAAAACTAAAAACTAAAAACTAAAACTAAAAACTAAAAACTAAAAACTAAAAACTAAAAACTAAAAACTAAAAACTAAAAACTAAAAACTAAAAACTAAAAACTAAAAACTAAAAACTAAAAACTAAAAACTAAAAACTAAAAACTAAAAACTAAAAACTAAAAACTAAAAACTAAAAACTAAAAACTAAAAACTAAAAACTAAAAACTAAAAACTAAAAACTAAAAACTAAAAACTAAAAACTAAAAACTAAAAACTAAAAACTAAAAACTAAAAACTAAAAACTAAAAACTAAAAACTAAAACTAAAAACTAAAAACTAAAAACTAAAAACTAAAAACTAAAAACTAAAAACTAAAAACTAAAAACTAAAAACTAAAAGCTAAAAACTAAAAACTAAAAACTAAAAACTAAAAACTAAAACTAAAAACTAAAAACTAAAAACTAAAAACTAAAACTAAAACTAAAACTAAAAACTAAAAACTAAAACTAAAAACTAAAAACTAAAAACTAAAACTAAAAACTAAAAACTAAAAACTAAAACTAAAAACTAAAACTAAAAACTAAAAACTAAAAACTAAAAACTAAAAACTAAAAACTAAAAACTAAAAACTAAAAACTAAAAACTAAAAACTAAAACTAAAAACTAAAACTAAAAACTAAAAACTAAAAACTAAAAACTAAAAACTAAAAACTAAAAACTAAAAACTAAAAACTAAAAACTAAAAACTAAAAACTAAAAACTAAAAACTAAAAACTAAAAACTAAAAACTAAAAACTAAAAACTAAAAACTAAAAACTAAAAACTAAAACTAAAAACTAAAAACTAAAAACTAAAAACTAAAAACTAAAAACTAAAAACTAAAAACTAAAAACTAAAAACTAAAAACTAAAAACTAAAAACTAAAAACTAAAAACTAAAAACTAAAAACTAAAAACTAAAAACTAAAAACTAAAAACTAAAAACTAAAAACTAAAAACTAAAAACTAAAAACTAAAAACTAAAACTAAAAACTAAAAACTAAAAACTAAAAACTAAAAACTAAAAACTAAAAACTAAAAACTAAAAACTAAAAACTAAAAACTAAAAACTAAAAACTAAAACTAAAAACTAAAAACTAAAACTAAAAACTAAAAACTAAAAACTAAAAACTAAAAACTAAAAACTTAAAACTTAAAACTAAAAACTTAAAACTAAAAACTAAAAACTAAAAACTAAAAACTAAAAACTAAAAACTAAAAACTAAAAACTAAAAACTAAAAACTAAAAACTAAAAACTAAAAACTAAAAACTAAAAACTAAAAACTAAAAACTAAAAACTAAAAACTAAAAACTAAAAACTAAAAACTAAAAACTAAAAACTAAAAACTAAAAACTAAAAACTAAAAACTAAAAACTAAAAACTAAAAACTAAAAACTAAAAACTAAAAACTAAAAACTAAAAACTAAAAACTAAAAACTAAAAACTAAAAACTAAAAACTAAAAACTAAAAACTAAAACTAAAAACTAAAAACTAAAAACTAAAACTAAAAACTAAAAACTAAAAACTAAAAACTAAAAACTAAAAACTAAAAACTAAAAACTAAAAACTAAAAACTAAAACTAAAAACTAAAAACTAAAAACTAAAAACTAAAACTAAAAACTAAAACTAAAAACTAAAAACTAAAAACTAAAAACTAAAAACTAAAAACTAAAAACTAAAACTAAAAACTAAAAACTAAAACTAAAACTAAAAACTAAAAACTAAAAACTAAAACTAAAAACTAAAACTAAAAACTAAAAACTAAAAACTAAAAACTAAAACTAAAAACTAAAACTAAAACTAAAAACTAAAAACTAAAACTAAAAACTAAAAACTAAAAACTAAAAACTAAAAACTAAAAACTAAAACTAAAAACTAAAAACTAAAAACTAAAAACTAAAAACTAAAAACTAAAAACTAAAACTAAAAACTAAAACTAAAACTAAAACTAAAAACTAAAAACTAAAAACTAAAAACTAAAAACTAAAAACTAAAAACTAAAAACTAAAAACTAAAAACTAAAAACTAAAAACTAAAAACTAAAAACTAAAAACTAAAAACTAAAAACTAAAAACTAAAAACTAAAAACTAAAAACTAGAAACTAGAAACTAAAAACTTAAAACTTAAAACTAAAAACTAAAAACTAAAATCTAAAAACTAAAAACTAAAAACTAAAAACTAAAATCTAAAAACTAAAAACTAAAAACTAAAAACTTCTTTTGCAAAAAATTACACTTGTACTTTTAAAGTGACCTGCGCCGTGTTTGGGTGGTCCGAAAAATGACCATTTTCTCCTTTTTTTTACAATAAAAACATTTCCATATTATTCGAATTTACGATTTTAAAGCTGAAAAATCATCACCAGCCCACGATTTTTTCATTTATTTTTTTTGTGTAGATAGCCTTACAAAAAGAGTCACAAAAAATGTGAGAGGGAGCAATGCTTGCACCCAATGCAATTTTTCAGTCATTTTAACATAAAAGTCAATATAGGGGAAATATACCCATTTTAAGCCTAATAAGCGGTCGTGTTTGAAATATGCTGAATAATCTGGAGCGTTTCTTGAAATTCATAAAAACCAAGTAAACCAACCAGTTGAGCAACTTTTTGTGAACATCTATTTTCACTTTCACTAAAAGTTATGCTATTCCGTTTAAAAGCATTTAAAAAAATATTTCCCAAATGTTTTCTAATCAGACGAGAATGCATTGGGCCACGCCCATTTTTCTATTTTCAGCTTAGGCTTCATCCATAAAGTACGTCACGGAAAAATCGGCCAAAATTTACCCCCCTCCCCCCCCTTTGTCACGCTTTTCCCCTAGAGCGTGACATACTTTATGGATGACGCCTTAGTTCTGTTTTCTTCCAGCGCTCTTTTGGGTCTGCTTAGTGCTGCCAATTGTAATGAAATTTTAAGCGAACACTCACGAAAAGAAGCATTTATAGAGAAAGTTTCCTGGCATCACTGGCTCACTCCAACAGGCGCTGCACCAGCATGTTGGTGGTGTTGGTGGCCACCCTTGGTTCTTTATTGGTCTTCACTTCTCGCTCGGTTTTCTTCAGCATTCGATTGGAATGGGTCGTCAAAAGTCAAACGTCAAAAGACTTGGCGCGTTTGTTTTTTTATGGCGTTTGCTAATTATTTACGTGTTTCGGGATTATTTTTCAAGTGAGTGACTTACTAATGTGCAAAAGAACATGTTGCCGGTAGTTGGAAGCAATTTCATATCTTAAACGTTTTAGAAAAACGTTAACGCAAAAGATGTTGATGTTATCTTGTGTGTGGATATGTGTGCCTACAAAATGATGAGAAATGGTGTCGCAAAATTGAAATAATGATCAAAAGTGCATTAAATTTGATCTTTTTGGCCAGTAAATGGCGTACATTTGTGTGTTTACTCGAGGCGGTGCAATTGCTTGTAAGTTAAGTTTGGAAACGGTATATTTCCACTTCAAAATAGATTTTTGAAATACATATTTCAACACTGCCGTTTTGGTCGCCATCTTGGATTTAAAAAAATAATATCAGGACATCGAAAATAGGAGTTTATGCAACAAGTTGCAAAAAGAGGATTTTTTCAGCACGTGTCGTACATTTATCCAACGAGGTTCACCGAGTTGGATAAATACGACGGTGCTGAAAAAATCAAATTTTGCAACGAGTTCCATACAACATTTTTTGTAATTTCGAAAAACACCCATTGAGTGAAATTTTAAATCGAATTTTCATGTATTTTGTCAATAAAACGTTTAAATCAAAAAAATGTTGAAAAGTGTTCCTTTTCGAAACAAGTGCTGAAAAGTTCAACTTTTCAGCACCCATTTCAGTGCTGAAAAGTAGAACTTTTCAGCATTTATTTTGAAAAGTGTTGCTATTCGATTCTGTTATTTTTGGTACAGAAAGTAGGCTATTTCGCCGTTCAAGAATGACAGGAAAAGTAAGTAGTTTCACGACGGAATTGCACAAATTGTTTTTTTTTATGACTAGATTAACCGAAGTTAATTTTTTCTCAGGCCTTCGGTCAATCGAGTCTGAACTGTTATTGTTTGATTTTATGAGGTCACAATGCCTCTTGCGTTCTTTTGAAAACTAACCCGAGAATAGCTCTAGTGCCATTCATCCTGAGTTATTGCAAACCTTTCTATTTTCGTTGCTTTTCTCAATCACTCTGAGTTTTATTTACTCTCTCCTACACTTGAGTTATGAATCAATTTTCACTTCCTTATGCCACGATTATAACTCGTCAAATATTTCTACCGGTGACGCTCAAGGCCCACGAATCAACGACAACAATAAACGCCTTTTCAATTTTCCTCCGCGTGTTTGCAGAAAATCGTAATCAACTGAATCATATGCTTATATTTGGTTTCAAAATGAGTGTTCAAAACTTCGCCTACAACTAGGCAACTCAACAACCGCCTCTCATCGAAGACCGCGCCAACGCCGAAATCGCTAGCACGCTGCTTTGAGTTCCCCCAACTCACTCTCCGGAACTCTCAAATCGGATTGGCAATCGGCAATAGATCCAGCCTTCCTTCCTAGAGGTGTTGTGGAAGGTGTGTGCCTGCACGGGGTGGAGGCGGCCCGGGGTCCTCTGAACAACAAAATATCAACAGTTTGCAGAGAGCGAATTTGGTCAGTGTTTTCCGCAGTGTCAAGCGTTGAACATCGTGGGCGCTGAGGGTGGCTTGCTTCGATTGATCGAGTGGAGTGCTGTTCTGTGGTGGACTTTTGGATTCGGCCTACTGTGGCTGGTGTGGGGCCAAGTTCTGAATGGAAAAAAGTGCTGAAATCGACTAACATTAGGTCCGTAACGTGAACACAGGTGCCTGCTTGGATGTGTGTTTGTGTGCACTAGCCAATTACAGAGTGTTTGTGCAAAAATTGTGTTTTTTGGAGGATAATTCTGGAAGACGTCGGTGAAATTTGGCCTCCCCGCAGTTGGTCAGCACTTTTTTGCGCCGTCGTTGAAACAGTTCACTGGAAAAAGAATAATAAAGTGTCGTGAGTTATGTGATTGAGTGAAAATCTGGCAAAACGATCAATCGGAAGCTTGTGGTCCTGAAAATATAAGTAAGTTATTTAGATATGTATAAATTTGTCTAAATTTATTATGGCTTCACAGATATCTAAGAAAAAGTTTCAAAAATAGCTTCAAAAATAACAACATCGAAATTACAATTGACATTAATGTAAAATACCTGAAATAAAAAAAAGATGTGCAATAATTGCACTCCCCACCCTACTTTAAAACGGTTTTGCAAATTGATTCCATCAGAGAGTGTGACAAATAAATGAGTGAACGCGAATATCGCAAAATGCGGGGTCTGTTTTGTTGATTTGGTCGAGTCTTGTTGGTTTTTTGTTTTTGCTGCAAACTGCAAACTGTAGAAAACTGTTCTTGTTTTTTACAGCTCTTTTTTCTCCTTTTCTTTCGAGAGGCAAAGTGAAAATCCCACACACAGAACTGCTCCGGTCTCCGGTGTGCGGAAGCCTTTGAAGAAAAAAAAAATATATAAACGAGAACCATTTGAGTTAAGATTCAGCATTAATGTTGAACTGGTTTGTTGAAATTATTTTCAAAATTTTTGTGTATTTATTTCTTTACTGGGGTTTGATTGATTTTTTTATTTGAAAGAGACAAACTTTTATCCTCAATGTATATTAATAATTATTTATTTCATTAATAAGGCCACTACATTTTTTAAAGTTTTTGTAACCTTCCTTTACATTTTTTTTGTTTTAAAAATAAAAAAAAAACTCTAGATAAATTTCCATGTCTAAGGGAAAAAGCACAAAAAAATAAACTCATGATAAAAAATCATGAAAATTTCTGTATTTTCCTAAACAACGCGTTGCAACGGTTCAAATATCTAAGTGTGTAAAAAGCTAAAATAAAGTTTTATTTGGTTATATTGCAAAAATCAATGTCATATAGCAGAATCTCAATAGTTTATAGTCGGCTTTACTTTTCTTTTCAAAGATTTTTTTTTGCGATATGCGTGCTAGCGTGGTTCATTAGGGTGTAATAACAAAATCCATTTTCCAGCACAGCAATTTTTTAGTCCCTTTTGGGGTCCTAAACAACTCCCAAAAGTTTGTGAACGGTTGGTCCAGTCCTCACTTTGCGCAAAGCGATTCAATTTTCCATATAAATTTGTATGGGATTTTTTCTGAATTTTTGAAATTTTCCAATCTTTTCGAAAAAAATATTTTGAAAATTTTTAAATCAAGACTAGCATTTTAAACGGGCGTAATATTCAATTTTTGGCCCTTTCAAAATGTTAGTCTTGATTTAAAAAATTTCGGAATATTTTTTTCGAAAAGATCGGAATATTTCACGAATGTTTCATGTTATAACATTGAAAATCGGACCATTAGTTGCTGAGATACCGACATTAAAGAATGGTGGGTTGTTTTGATGAGACTTAGAAAACTTCAATTTTCGTGTTTCTTTTTCTTAAAGTGGCTCTATCTCAGCAACCCGAGGTCCAATCTTCAATGTCTCTTAGACAAATTTATTTTCTGAACTTTTCAAAAAAAATATTCAAAGAAATGGTCACTCATGGTCACTATTTTTAAAAAATCGAAAAACTGCAAATATTTCACTAAAATGAAACTTTCGGTGACTATATCTTGAAAACGGAGCCCTTTATCAAAAAATCTGTAAAGTACTTTTCGATTGCAAATTCAATTTTGCATTAAAAAAATAATGTCAATTTGTAAAACTTCGATTTTTTCCAAAAATCACTATTTTTTCAAAAATTCATGACTCGGCAGATTTTTTGACCATGTTTCTCTTTGGCTCAAAAGTTGCGGATTTTTGTCCCCTAAAACATATCAAAAAATCTCGAAAATCAAAAAATACGTATTTTGGAAAATTGAGTTTACGTGCTAAAAAAAGTTGAGAAAAAAATATGCAAATTTTTTTTCCGTTACCTATTTTTTTCTCAAAAGTCCTCAACAATACCTACAACTTTGCCGAAGACACCAAATTGATCAGAAAATTCACTCAAAAGTTACAGCTGTTTGAATATTTACATACCATTTTTGTATGGACAGTAGCCACAATTTTATGGAGACTTGTAAGGGTGAACCAATGACGCAAAATAGCTTATTTGGTCAAAGGGAACGCCCCCACAAAGTTTGAGTCAAATCAAAAAATACAAAAAATAAAAATGGTCAAAATCGGCCGATTTCGTAGAGAGTTGCTCTTATATTAAATGCATATATTTTTTTATATATTATCAATTGATTTTTTCAGTGGGTTTAATTCATGAAAAAAATTGCTTTATTACTGTTAAAAACTTTGATTGTTGGACTCTTGAAAAACCAACAATCAATGTCACATTTTCCAAATATCGTTGAATTGTTCGAAAAATTATTCAAACATGTTTTTGACTTTTGGGTTCGTTAAAAAATTACGTCCCCAAATATGGGGTGGGTGTAGTGGGTCTAGGGTTTGTTTTTGAACAACCTTTATAAGTTTATAATTTTGTTTTATAAACTGAGGTTAGAACCCTCCAAAATTTATTTAAAAGTTAGGGGTGAAAAAAATGTTAGAAAATAAAACCAAAATCTGGACATAAAAAAAAACAAATATTGTAAACAGTTTCGACAATTAAGAATAAACTTTCAATCTTTAATTTGCCAATTAAAAAAATATTTTAATATATTTTTCATATTTTATATTAACATATTAAATAAGACGGAAATTTCCGTTTATTCATGATGTTTGCGCACATACTAGCGTCAGATTCCCGGTGCCTTGCAAAATCGGATCTTTCTAAATTAATCAGAACTCGCGGGTTGTACAGAAAACATTTATTCTCAAAGTCGTCAGATTTATTCGCGGTCAGTTATTTGGACGGACTAAAAGTGGACTGTAAACACTTAAACTTAGCTAAACTGCGTCTGATTTAATCTGAACTGGTCAGTAGTACGGTTCGCAGAGCAATGACCAACCGCTAGTCGGTGCCTGCTGGCCAAAGCTACTTATTTGAACATCAGAACTCCAGGCACTCACTGGATGTTCTGTTTCTGTTTGTATTTGTTGTGCTGACTGTTTTTGTGTTGCTGTACTAGAGCATAATCTGCACTGGCTCACAAAATCTACTCAGACCTGATCTGGGCGCGATCACATGAATAATTAATATTTTGCAATTATGGAAAGTACCTTAAGGTCGGTACAATTTTTATTAAAAGATTATGACCCTCGGCTCTGGTCGAGGGTGAGAAGGTTTCTAAAAAATAATTTTCAAGTTAAAGCATGATTTTTAAATTTCCGACAAAAAGTATCGGAAAATGTGTTATACATTTATAGTTATGCAACTATGAAAAATGGCAGAATATCAATTAATTAATGAAAAACTTTTCTTAATCCACCATAAGGTGGTTGGAGCCTTCCTCACATTTTGAGTGTAATGCAGTGTAACTTTTGATAGGATCAACAGATCTTTAATCTACTAAACTCGTTGGAATGGTCTTTTGATTACCTATCCAACGACATGTCGCATGATAGATCCGGACAACGTATTCATAGAAATATATGAGATCCGGCCTCTAAAAAGTACATAAATAACACTTAAGTGCTTATATCTTTTGATAGGGTTGTCAGATCTTCAATCTTTTGAACTTGTTGAAAAGGTCTTTTGAATACCTTTCTATAAATGTATAACAAGACGAGGTTTCTTACAAAAACCACCTTTTTTAAAATCTTCCGGACTTTTGTTAAATTTGTTTTTTTAGCATAACTTTTGAAGTACTTAACTAAAAATTATCATTTTCAATAGCGACTTATGGAACCCCAAGACGGATCACATGAGACCAAAACTGTCCAAATCGGGTCAGCCAGTGCCGAGATAACTCAGTGTAATTTTTTTATCAACATCCCATTACACACGCACAGACATTTGCTCAAAATTTGATTCTGAGTTGATATGTATACATGAAGATGGGTCTAGGAGGTCAAATCAAGAATTTCGTGTTTCGAGTGATTTTATAGCCTTTCCTCAGTAAGGTGAGGAAGGCAAAAATCCTAAACTTTAACGGGTTTTACCGATCTGTTGCCCCATTATTCAACAACGTTTAAGAGATTTAATAGTCTAAATATGTAAAAAAAAAAATGCTAAAATAACCAACATACAATTTATTGCAAAAAGTTTACAATCCATTTTAACATTTATTTTTTTCAATGTTAAACTGAATTTTAGTCAATATGACGGCCAAACCTTTGAAAACCTTGATTTTAATTTTACTAGCCGACGAAAAAAATAAATCATATTTATTTTCTTCGATCGTTTCGAAAACATTGGTACAAATTTTATTTATAGTTTTTGTTTCCCCACCTCCCTCCCCCCATCAAAGTTAAAGAAATTAATTTAGAATGCATTCCTCATGCGCTAAGAATCACTTTTAGCGTTTTTGGGTTACTTTAAAAAAAAAATGAATTTTTGAAAAAAATGTTGATGTGCAGTATCACAAAAAGTTTATTTTCGCTAAAATTTTTGTTTTCGTCAGATCTTACATTTTTTTAAAACTAATGAACTAATGATTCCAACTTTAAAATTTTAAAAAAAATTATGAGTTCTTCTTTCCAATGCTTTTTAAAGATCAAAAATTGGTTGAAAAATGGATTTGAGCAATTCTCTACAAAACCGGCCGATTTCGACCATTTTTATTTTTTGTATTTTTTGATTTGGCTCAAACTTTGTGGGGGCCTTCCCTATGACCAAAGAAGCCATTTTGCATCATTAGTTTGTCCATATAAATTTCCATACAAATTTGGCAGCTGTTCATACAAAAATGGTACGTAAATATTCGAAAATCTGTAACTTTTGAAGGAATTTTTGATCAATTTGGTGTCTTCGGCAAAGTTGTAGGTATTGTTAAGGACTATTTAGAAAAAATAGGTACACGGAAAAAAATTTCCCGATTTTTCATTAATTTTTCACAAAAACTCAAATTCCCAAAATACGTATTTTTGATTTTCGAGATTTTTGATATGTTTTAGGGGACAAAATCCGCAACTTTTGAGCTATAGAGTCAAAAATCTGCCGCCGAGTTATGATTTTTGAAAAACTTGTGATTTTGGAAAAATCGAAATTTCATACATAAAATTTTTGATCTCATTTTTATGCAAAATTGAATTTGCAATCGAAAATTACTTTACAGATTTTTGATAAAGGGCCCCGTTTTCAAGATATAGCCACCGAAAGTTTGATTTCAGCGAAATATTTGCAGTTTTCGATTTTTAAAATAGTGACCATGAGTGACCATTTCTAAAAATATTTTTTGAAAAGTTCAGAAAATTTGCTATAAAATTGTCTAAGAGACACCGAAGATTGGACCTCTGGTTGTTGAGATACAGCGGCTTAAAAGAAACACGAAAATTGAAGTTTTCTAAGTCTCACCCAAACAGCCCACGATTTTCTAATGACGATATCTCAGCAACTAATGGTTCAATTTTCAATGTTAATACATAAAACATTCGTGAAATTTTCCGATCTTTTCGAAAAAAATATTTTGAAAAAAATTAAATCAAGACTAACATTTTAAAAGGGCCAAACATTGAATATTATGCCCATTTGAAATGTTAGTCTTGATTTAAAAATTTTCAAAATATTTTTTTCGAAAAGATCGGAAAATTTCACGAATGTTTCATGTATTAACATTGAAAATTGAACCATTAATTGCTGAGATATCGTCATTAGAAAATCGTGGGCTGTTTGGGTGAGACTTAGAAAACTTCAATTTTCGTGTTTCTTTTCTTTAAGCCGCTGTATCTCAACAACCAGAGGTCCAATCTTCGATGTCTCTTAGACAATTTTATAGCAAATTTTCTGAACTTTTCAAAAAAAATATTTTTAGAGATGGTCACTCATGGTTACTATTTTTAAAAATCGAAAAACTGCAAATATTTCGCTGAAATCAAACTTTCGGTGGCTATATCTTGAAAACGGGGCCCTTTATCAAAAAATCTGTAAAGTAATTTTCGATTGCAAATTCAATTTTGCATAAAAATGAGGTCAAAAATTTTATGTATAAAATTTTTTCCAAAATCACCAGTTTTTCAAAAATCATAACTCGGCGGCAGATTTTGACCATGTTTCTCTATAGCTCAAAAGTTGCGGATTTTTGTCCCCTAAAACATATCAAAAAATCTCGAAAATCAAAAAATACGTATTTTGGGAATTTGAGTTTTTGTGAAAAAAAATTAATGAAAAAATCGGGAAATTTTTTTTTCCGTGTACCTATTTTTTTCTAAATAGTCCTTAACAATAACTACAACTTTGCCGAAGACACCAAATTGATCAAAAAATTCCTTCAAAAGTTACAGATTTTCGAATATTTACGTACCATTTTTTTATGAACAGCTGCCAAATTTGTATGGAAATTTATATGGACAAACTAATGATGCAAAATAAGCCTCTTTGGTCATAGGGAAGGCCCCCACAAAGTTTGAGCCAAATCAAAAAATACAAATAAAATCCATTTCCGGTTTTGGTAGAGAATTGCTCATTTTTGAGATTGAAGCCCGTTTAGAGGCGGGGTTAGGTCGTAGAGGTTTAAAAAAGTAAGAATAGGTTATTTTTTTAGAAATAGCTTTTTTTTTGAAAGAAATCCTAAGCAATTCCTACAACTTTGCTAAAGACACCAAATCGATCAGAAAATCCGTTCTTACGATACAGATTTTTTTATTGATGGCTGTCAAATTGTATAAAATATTGGTCCTATTTTTAACAATCAACTCCAGGTGAGTAAAGTTATTAAAATTCTCTCCAATAAACTGATTAACTAAATCAAGTTTTATGTGACCATATTTTTTATTTCATCGCCAATCAACCAAAAACAAAAACTGCCCCGTCACTCAATCAATCGTCGAACTGCTCTCCAGATCTACAGCTTAAAGCAGCCACTATCACGCTATCGTGACACCTTTCGCAGCAAGCAATTAAAGCAGTAGTTCAAACGACACCCTCTCCATCTCCCCATGAGTTAGTATTTTAAGAACCGAACAAACCACTTGTCGACATTTTCCAGTCCATTTCGCGCAGTGTTTGCAGTTTTACGACTTGACGCGCACGATCAGATTTCAAACACAAACAACAAACTTTTACAACTTGACTAGAGTCCTAGTCGCGCCGTCAAGTATCGAGAGATGTTCTCAAGTGGCCCCCGCTGGAAAAACAGCTGATTCCACTTGAGCCGGACTGATAACTGCAGTCTTCCGCATTTCAACGCGTTCCCTGGCAACACTCTGCCTTCAAATTTGAATTTCGCACATTCTTCGCACAAGAAGAGTGACAATTCTGTGTGATAAGTGGGTCGCGCGCACTTTGCGTCCAAAAGGGATGCTTTTATTTTTGTACTATCTTATCTTATCTTGGGGGGAAGACGACGACGATTCCACCTCCACGCACGCGGTCTTGTCTCAAGTTAGTGGTTCCGAGAATGCCACAATCTGGATTGCACAACCCTTTTTTTGTAAACAACAACTTTTGCAGCAGGTTGAGCGCATCTCACCCTTTGTTTTAGGGTTGTACCTTAGGTTGCCCACGAAACGTCACCAAGTCGTCGTTGACGTGCTATCTTGTCGCACTTGAAAATTTCTGCAAGTGCGACAACTGGCCAAAGGGATTTCCGGTCAGAACGCATTTGACACACGTACATGCCCGAATACCGTAAACATTTGTAATTATAACTCGAAACAAAGGCAACCAAATTCAATCAAACTTGGAGACAATGCAATGGTCAACCAAACAAAACGTGTTTGTTATTGTTTACATTGCGCGCTCTAGCTTTTGTTTATTCAAAGTCAAACATTAAAACGCGTTTTTCTCGAAACGTCAAAAAGCGACGTGCGAAAAGATAGCACGACAACGTCGAAGCGGAGACAATGTCGTTTCACCAAAACGTGTAAGGTTACGACGAGCCAGGATTGTTAACTTTAGTGTAAACAACCGATAAGCCCGGCCGGCATAATGCCAACGTAATGAATTGTGATTGATTGCGAGTGGACGGCGAGGGATTTTGTTTATTCCCGGGCATTGTGTTTACAAATTCTGGAAGGAAGAAAACTCGCGATGGCGGAAGTTTGCGGCGATATCTTGGGCGGGAAAACGATTAGATTGCTGGTTTTCTTGAAACTGGGGGCAATTGGTCAGATTCACGGTCAGCGTTTAAGTTTGTACGATTGATCTACTACAACTGGACTGTTGCTGAACAGCTAGGCTGTTGCTGACCAGCTAGACTGTTGCTGAACAGCTAGACTGTTGCATTTGCAAAACTGCTAGATTGTTGCTGAACAGCTAGTCTGATGCTGACTAGCTAGACTGTTGCTGAATAGCTAGACTGTTGCCGAACAACCAGGTTGTCTTGGAACAGCTAGACTGTTGCTGAACAGCTAGACTGTTGCTGACCAGCAAGACTGTTGCTGACCAACTAGACTTTTGCTGAGCAGCTAGACTGTCGCTGAACAGCTAGACTGTCACTGAACAGCTAGACTGTCACTGAACAGCTAGACTGTCGCTGACCAGCTAGACTGTTGCTGACCAACTAGACTTTTGCTGAACAGCTAGACGGTTGCTGAACAGCTGACCAGCAAGACTGTTGCTGACCAGCTAAACTGTCACTGAACAGTTAGACTGTCGCTGAACTGCTGACTAACTAGACTGTTGGTGACCAGCTAGACTGTCGCTGAACAGCTAGACTGTTGCTAAACAGCTAGACTGTTGCTAAACAGCTAGACTGTTGATGAACAGCTAGACTGCCGTTGAACAGCTAGACTATTGCAAAACTGCTAGATTGTTGCTGAACAGCTAGTCTGATGCTGACTAGCTAGACTGTTGCTGAACAGCTAGACTGTTGCTGACCAGCTAGACTGTTGCTGACCAACTAGACTTTTGCTGAACAGCTAGACTGTCACTGAACAGCTAGACTGTCGCTGAACAGGTAGACAGTCGCTAACCAGCTAGACTGTCGCTGAACAGCTAGACTGTTGCTGAACAGCTAGATTGACAGAATGACAAATTGACAGATTGACAGAATGACAGGTGACAGAATGCTTATTCACTTTGACACTTTGTTATCACTTCACACTCACTTACCTGCATCACTAAACGTCAAGTTCGTGTTGTTATGTTTCGTCAATGTCAACGTCCGTAATAGAGGAATCGTTTCAAAACCATTTCTTCCCGAACAAACCAAAACTTTTAAAGACCTAATTGCCGAGACCATTTCACATCTTGAATGGACGCATCAACGAGCCGGCTATACATTTTGCGTTGATTACCTTTTCCTGCGCGTCGCCGCACTGCCATTCATCCGAGCTTTATGGTGCCGTAAAGTTCGCACGTGGCCACCGGTATTACACCGGTTGGAATTCGTCTGCGGGGCGCACGTGAGTCGTCGAAGGTGATGATGCTGAGCTGCTAATCGTTATAATTATGCATGATGTAAGCAGTTTTAGCCTCAACCTTTCGCGGGACGACGTCCCGAACTAATCTGGGTCCTCCAACAGCTCGATGTTTGGAAGCAGCGGGGAAGCTTCTAGCCTGCCAAGATCCGGCTGATTGATGTCGATTTCGCGCCTACTGCGAGGGGTCAACCGCATCATACATCATCATTTTTCAAACCTGAAGCTATTTCGCTACCTGAATTTGGTTTCCCATAGGTCATGGCCGCGGGGGTTGCATTTTTCAAACGCGCGCATTAGCATAAGACATCAAATTTCGTCACATTTTTGAAGTTTGTTTACGCCGGATATCGCCCACCAGACGAAACCTAACCTAGAGATATTCGCACACAGAGTCGCGTGCTTTTCGGGGGAGTTACTGGATTTCATTGATCTTGATTTGATTTTTTTTGTGCAAACTCCTTTCCACCGTCATCGCGAGATGTTTAATTCTTGGGGTTTCTCTTTTGGCATCCTGTTTGGCGTTTGTGTTTGTTTCTGTCTCTGGCTGGCAAATCGACGTCTGGCCAGCGACCGCTCGAGTGGGTGAAGAAAGAGCCACAGGTCGTGGGGGAATCGATGACCTTTTTGTGCGATTACTTTTGGGCGGTTGGCCAGATTGGATTTTTTTTTCGGGGGGGATCGAAAGTGAGATGAATTTGGGGGGATTTGGGTGATACAATCGCGTTGAGGAGACTTGAAAAGTCTTTGCAGTAATTGTACATGACAAGTTGAGCTCAGAACAAATTGGGACTAATTGGCCGTTGGCAAGATCTTTTAGGTGAGTCGATTTTGGTACTTGTTTTGAACATAATGAAGAATCAGTACTTATAAACTGGACTAAATTGTAATTCTGGAGACTTCTAAACTCCGCAAATCAAGATTTGCAACTCAAAGCTAAACAAACCAGTGAAACCCCGTTGAGCTCTGCTCAATTTCAACCATGTCCCAATCCAGCTCAATTTGCACGTCGCTCCAATAAATTTGCCCGTCACTCGGGAGCGCAAAATGTGCACCAAATTCGCAGAAAAATTGCAAAAATTTTGCATGTAGCAGCTGTTTACATTTTCGGGACCAATACCTTTAGTGTCAACCTGTTCTTGGAAAGTGCTCGACTTGAAAAAGTGTGTTTATTGAAATTCTTGGAAGATTTGCGCAGTTCATTATTGCTTCGACGATCTTCGAAATAGAGACATTCTGGCGGATATTCGGGTGAGACTGGCCGTCTGGCAAGTGATTCAATGTCATTGGAATGCCACACGGCACTTGAACCAATAAAGCTGGCAAAGCGTGGCTGATGGTACAAGTTTGGCAATATTTGACTAAGCGAAAAAGAACAACAAAAATCCTTTAATACAAAAACATTCTGGAGAAAAAATTACATTGCTCCTTTAACAAGCTGACAGTTCAACTGTAAGATAGGTTTACATTTTTGACAGATTAACAGTTTTGACAGATTGACAGGTTGACAGTTTGACAGTTTTGACAGTTTTGACAGATCCAACTTACCTTTACTACACCAAATCCCGGATTTTCCCACGCTCCCCTCACCGAGGTACCTCAACATTGACGTCCGTAATCGAGATCACGCAAACCTTCCTAGCTGACTGAATTTTCCGCCCAGCGTTGAGCTACATCATCACCGACTTCCTCAACCTGCTCTAACCCACCTTCCGTTCCGTCTCTTCCTCCGCACAGGATCAGCCAAGTCTCCACACGACGCTCAACCACGCGCGCCCGCGCTCCAAGAAGGTTGTGTAAATCTGCGATCAACCGCAGCCTACTTGGACCTCCGGTTTTTGTCCTGCTGCAAGCGGGCTAGTGTTTCTGCGGTTGCCACCGAGGTGAGTCCGCTACCTTTTCAGCTGTCACTTTTTTTTTGTGGAAGTTGCGCAGCTACCTGTTTGACGTCTTCATGATCTGGATGTGACAATCGCGTCGATTGATGCCGCCCGGGTTCTGGAGGTTTCCTGCCGGGATGATGTCACGCGCTTGTTTTCGTTTGCAATGTTTCAATTTGCATACGCGCAAGGTGCGCAGTACACCCGGGGGTTGAAAACGGTCGGGCAAACATTCGGACGGGTCCTGTTTACAGTGGGGTCGTTTTTTTCGCTAGAAATCTTGGAAGTGATCTCAGCTCTCGGGGTTCAACAAACGGTCCGAAAGAGAAAACAGTGAAAACATTGACTATTTTTTACCCATTTAATTGAACGGGGACACACTCGAAGCGCGCGAAAGACACGACTTTGATTAAGTAGATGATTGTTTTTAAATTGCACGACACGTTTAGTCGCTGGTTGGCCGATCCCAGTAACCCCTGGCAAGTAGGCAAAGCCTACTTGGATGACTCACCCACACCCAGGGGCGATCACTCGCTCGTATAAGTTTGCACTTTTGAGGGCAATTATAAATTTTTGCTTTTGACAGCAACAATCAATGATTTCTAGCTGCTGGACACTTGACTTGTAGTTCCACCAGAGGGATGGGAGTGCGAGTTAGAAGCACGTGCCCCAGGGCGATTTATTGCTCCTGTAGCGTGGCAACAAAAAGGCAGGTCGTTCATAAATTAATTGAAACCCAAGCCGATCATCGGTTGCAACGTCGTCGTTCTCTTTGAGGTTTTCCAAGGAACTACACACTGGCAGCAACAGTGATGACAGCAGAAGGGACGGCCCCCTTCTCGGTTGATCTATGCAACGTGCGCCAGATCGAAGCAGGCCGGGCTTGCACAATTGACATGTGGATTAATTGAAACATGAAACTCCCCCTCACTGTGTGCATCACAATCTATATCGTTTACACGCATCGTAGCAGTCGCTGCCGCCGCAGCGATGACGACAAGTGTGTTTACCTTTCTGACAAGTGGTTGGATTAATTTGTGTAAATACCGGGGCATGTTCTCTTGGCTGAGGATCTAGTGTTGGGAACTGTGACAAATTGTTATGAATTGGTGAAGGTTTCGTTTAGGGACGTCAAGGTTAAGCGATCGAAGCAATTTGTAGCAGCGTCAAAGAGAATTAGTGAACGCTTCGATTACGGACTTCAAAACTAAGGAACCAGAGCAAGAGGACTGCTGCATTGAAGTGAATTAGTGAAGTGTAGTGAAAAGTGCAAGTTAGAGAAGTGAAGTGTTCTGTCAATCTGTCAAGTCTGTCAACAGTCAACTTTAGAATTCTGAGAATTTCATGAACTCTAGCTTTCGGACTTCCAAGAAATTCTCAAATTCCCCTACTCAACAACAATTTCGCCCACGGTCCACGCCCGATTTTCCCGCATCTTCCCGGTTCAAAAGCCTGACCAATCTATCAAGCTGCAAATTGCTAGGGACAGCCGCGCCAATTCCATCGCCAATTGGAACCAGTTAACAGAACGCAAACCGGCACCCAATCGATCATTTGCCCAGATAAAGAGCCCGGTTCCCCAAATTCTTCCCGCCAGCACCGTTGGCGGTCATTGGCAAGTGTCGACGGTCGTCTCGATTGCAGTCTATCGATTTTGGCACTGCGCGGGGAACAGATGATGACCCAAATTCGTGGTGGTCGGGGTTTGCAATTTTTTTGGCGATTGTGTCTGGCAATTGTTGACGTCGACGACGACAAGTCTGATGACATCAGTCTGGAACGAACTTCGTTAGAGGGGAACGGGAATTGAAACTGATTACAATTTTTGGAAATGGATACCTTTAAAGTGCAGACTTGTTTGATTCATCTGATCGATCGAGTCAGCTGAATGAATGGTGACAGGGTAAGAACTGGTAGGAAGGAGTGAGGTAAAGGTTTTGAATATGAACTTCAAGGTCAACGAAGCAACTAGTGGTTGAATTTTGATCCATAGACAGAGATGCCAACATGTTTTTGTTGTAAATTGGTACATTGGAAGCATGAAAGAGACTTTTACTAAAATTGGTAGCTAGAACAAACGAAGGCAACGATTTTAACTGCTTTCAAGACCAACTTGATCGCTTGGATGAACATTGGTAGCAATTACATTAACTACTATCTGGGCCAAGAGGATAACTTTGATGAGAATGGGTAGCAAGACCAGAACGCTTAGTAAGATTGAAATTGGTAGCTGAACTATCTTTATTTATTTGACTAAATTTGATAGCAGACATTTTTGAACACTCGAAACTAAGAAAATTGGTAGCAAGATCACTCTTGCCAACAAGATTAGATTGGTATCTGGACAATCTTGTATGACAATTAGCAAGATCCACTCAAAACAACCTTGATAAAAATTACTAGAGCGGAAAAATGTTACGAAATCCAGTTTAAATACACAAAAAATGGTCGCTACATCATAACAACCAATTGGTAGCAAATAGAATAGAACGAAATAAGTTGCAAGTTCAGAGTGAACAATCAGATTGCAGGACCATGACCCCTTGAGTAAAAATTGGTAGCCAGCCAAGAGCATCCAACTGGTTGAAAAATTTCAGCAAAACCGGAATTTTCAGTTGGATGAAAATTGGTAGCAAGCCCAGAGCAACCCATTAAACTCAAATTGGTAGATGAACCATCATGTTTAATTTGTATATAATTGGTAGCCAAACCTACTTCAATACTTGAAATAAAATTGGTAGCAATAGCAGAGCAATGATTTATAATTGGTAGCAAAACCAAAATGCCAAATCCGATTAAAATTAGTAGCTGAGTCAGCTTGATCACTTTTAATAAAATTGGTAGCAACTTGAAAATTTTAAAGGAAATTGGTAGCAAGACCAGAACAACCAACTGGTTGAACAATAAGAACAAAACCATCCACATTAACGACCCCCGGGTCTTTTGTGGTCTCTATTGCAAGTTTCAGCTCGAACCTAGGAGTCCAAAGGCTTGAATGGGGAGAGCACCCAAACCTCTTTTTACTCCAAGGAATCTCCACCCCAGTGTTTGAACTGACGACCTTTGGATTGCGAGTCCAACCGACGCCAGCGATTCCACCGGAGTAGGCTTGGTTTGGTGTGTTGTTTGTACTTATGGCATGGAGACAACTCCTACATCTGGAATGACTTAACGGCCTAACAACCAAGGCCGGGACCGACATTTTACTTCCTCATCCGATGGAAGGTTGCAGCAGATGGGAATCGAACCCAGAATCATCCGCTTACAAAGCGGACAGCGTAACCATTCGGCCACGCACTGCCAATAAGAAGCAAGATAATAATGTCCAATATCAATAAAATTGGTAGCTTAACCATCATAATCACTTTGAATTAAATTGGTAGCCACGCTGAATGAATATTTGAAAGAAAATTGGTAGCAGCAGCCGAGCAACAAATACTTTAAAATCGGTAGAAAGCCCACAATAAGGCTTTCTAGGCCCAGTGAAAAAAATATAATTTAACTCAAAAATGACGAACTCCTCGTCACAGTGTCCTGATGCAAACAATGATCGAGCTGTAGCTGTCACAGCCCTGCGAAGTATGTTGGCTGACATATCGGGCAGTCAGTCAAATAAACCAGCTAGAAGTCGCTTGACAAAAAAAATTGCTGGAAAGAGATAGGAAACCTGATGCAAACAAACGTCCAGCTGTCATGTAAACATACTTTGAATGTGTTGGTAAATTTCTGACTAGAAAGCCTTATTTCCCTATTGAAACATTGGTAGCAACTTGACCATTTGAAAGAAAATTGGTAGAAAAACCAGAACTCTCAATATGATTAAAATATTGGTAGCAAGACCTTCTTGATAATTAGGAATGAAATTTGTAGCAAGACCAGAAAGACCGATTGGTTGAAAATGGTAGCAAGACCAGAATGCCAAATAAGATTGAAATTAGTAGTTGAGACATCTTAGGCACTTTGAATAAAATTTATAGCTAGGCCTTGCTTGAACATTTTAAATTAAAATGGTAGCAAGACCAGGACAAAAAAAATGTTAAAAAATTGTAGCAAGATAAAAATGTCCAATAAGATTAAAATAGATAGCTTAACCATCATGATCACTTTGAATAAAATTGGTAATCAAACCTGCTTGAATATTTTAAATCAAATTGGTAGCAATACCAACGCAATCAATAATTACAAATTGGTAGCCAAACCAGACCTCTTCTTGGAAACTTGGAGTCAAATTGGTAGCAAGACCAGAGCAAACAACTGGTTGAAACATGGTAACAAGACCAGAATGCCTTAAAAGATTGAAATTGATAGCTGAGCCATCTTGATCCTTTTGAATAAAATTGGTAGCAAAACCTTCTTGAAAATTTGGAGTCAAATTGGCAAGGCCAGAACAACCGACTGGTTGAAAATGGTAGCAAGACCAGAACGCCTAATAAGATTAAAATTGGTAGCTGAGCCACTTTGAATAAAATTGGTAGCAAGGCTTTGCTTGAACATTTGAAATAAAATTGGTAGCAAGACCAGAAAAACCAACTGGTTGAATAAATGATAGCAAGACCAGAATGTCCAATAAGATTTAAATTGGTAGCCTAACGATTATACTCAATTTTAATAAAATTGATTTTCAAACGTACTTGAATTTTTGATAGAAAATTGGAAACAATACCAGAGCAACAAATGCTTTAAAATGAGTAGAAAGACCATAACTTCCCTAATAAAATTAGTATCTGAACTACAATTGGTAGCAACTTGACCATTTGATAGAAAAATTGGTAGAAATATCAAAGCAATCAATGATTAATAATTGGTAGCAAAACCAGAACTCTCAAAATAATTGAAATTTGGAGCAGAACCATCTTGATCCTTTTGAGTGAAATTGGTAACAAGACCTCCTTGAAAATTTGGAATCAAATTGGTAGCAAAACCACAGCAACCTTCTTCTTGATCACTTTGAATTAAACTGGTAGCAAGGCCTACTTGAACATTTTAAAGAAAATTGGTAGCAATAGCAAAGAAACCAATGATTTAAAAGTGGTAGCAAAACCAGAATTTCCAATATGAATGAGATTCATAGCTGAGCCATCATGATTCTTTTGGATAAAATTGGTAGCAAGACCTTCTTTAAAATTTGGATGCAACTTGGTAGCAAGACCATCCAACTAGTTGAAAAATGGTTGCAAGATCAGAATTCCCAATAAGATTGAAATTGGTAGCTGAGCCATCTTGACCCTTTTGAATAAAATTGGTAGCAAGACCTTCTTGAAAATTTGGAGTCAAATTGGTAGCAAGACTACAGCAACCAACTGGTTGAAAAATGGTAGCAAGACCAGAATGCCCAATAACAGATCTAATTGACCATTTGCAAGAAAATTGATAACAATAGCTAAGCAACCAACTGCTTGAAAAATGGTAGCAAAACCAGATTTCCCAAAACGATTGAAATTGGTTGCTGAGTCATTTTGATTACTTTAAATAAATTTGAAAGCAAAACCTACTTGACCATTCGAAACAAAACTGGTAGCAATAGCAAAGCAACCAATGGTTTTCAAATTGGTAGCAAAACTAGAATTCCCAATATGATGAAGATTGGTAGCTGAGCCATCTTCATCATTATGAATAAAATTGGTAGCAAGATCTACTTGACCATTTGAAAGAAAATTGGTAACAATAGCAAAGCGACCAACTGGTTGAAAAATGGTTGCAAAACCAGAATTCCCAAGCCATCTTGATCACTATTAATAAAATTGGTAGCAAGACCAAATTAAAAATTTGGATGCAAATCGTTAGCAAGCCCAGAACAACCACTTGGTTGAAAAATAGCAGCAAAACCGGAATTCCCAATAAGATTGAAATTGCCATCATGATCACTTTGAATAAAACTGGTGGCACGACCCACATGACCATTTGAAAGAAAATTTGTAGCAATAGCAAAGCAATCAATGAATTAAAATTAGTAGCAAAACTGGAAACATCAATATGATTGAAATTGGTGGCTAAGCCTGTTTGATCTTTTTAAATAAAATTGGTAGCAATTTGAACATTTGAAATTGGTAGCAAGACCAGAACAATCAATGATTGAACATGATCATCCAACTGTTTGAATTTTGGTAGCAAAGAAGGACCATCTTGACCTTATTGATGAAAATTGTTAGCAGGACTACGATGATTTCTGGATCAGCTCAATAATTTGGTATGAATTTGGTAGCAAGCCCAGAGATAAATTATATAAACTGTGACTACGATTTGAACAAAAATTGGTAGTGATCACCGCTTGATCACATGGATCAAAATTGTTAGCAAGATCAGAATGACTATGATTATGGATTTGAATGGTGGAATCAGATGAATCAGTTGGTATTAATTTTGATAGCAGACCTGGGATGATCACTTGGTTCAAATTGGTAGCAATTTCCAGTCCAGCTTCAGTTCTACAAATTCATTAGGCAAGCACACAATGTTCACGAAAATGTTCCCTTAGTGTTTACGCTGTAACAACGTGTCCACTTTACTTCCGTACAAGATTTCGCGCGCCCTTTATGACTACCAGTCGGGTGTGACACCCGCCGCTTATCGGAAAAGTCCATTAGCGCGCCATTTTGATGGCCCAGAACTAATGCGAATCGCGTGTTCCAAGTCGCGTTCGCAGGACTCTGCACTAATCAGCTGCTCAGCTGCTGTCACAAGTTATCATCACTCGCAGTCGTCACCGTGGCATTCCAGCAGAGTGAGCTTTGTAATTTATGCAAATGTGAGTCAATGCCTTCGCGGCATCGATACGGTTCGATGTATGCAGATCGGCGAGCGGACTCAGTCGGAGAACTAATCCGCTAATCGCTGCTCCAGGCTCAACGGGGTGTGCAACCATTATCTACTTGTCGGGCGAGTCCGAAAGTTGGGATTGATTGGCAAAAAGTTAGCGAACCCTGTAATTTCGCGTTCAGTGGGGCTACTTACCGTCAGATGGAGTGGCGGTTGGGCATACTTTTAGGCGTATTGCTCTTACTATTTTAGATGTTGTTAGTCTGAATCTACGGTAATTCTTGGAGTCGGTTTCAAATCATACCCTGGGGCAAACTTTATGAAATTTAAATTATTTACACGGAATTAACCCCCATTTCAACGCTGAGTTGACACAGAAAATTATAGAATCGAGCTCCAGCAAAGTCAGCAGTAATTTTCGAACAATTATCAGATTGTTTCTGACGGCGACGACGACGAAGTTCTGGGCACGGAACACTGGGATTTGCATACAAGTAGCAGTTAACATTGTAGCAAGATTGCATTAGGAGTGATTGTGATTAAGGGTGGTTTGTTGGTTTATCTCCGGCCACCATCTGGGGTGGATTACACGGGGTTTGGACTGTGATGCATATGGCGGCGTCATCGATTGATGCCGTTCCGATATATTGATTCTGCGATTGCCCTCGGGATAGTCGTTTCTGAGAGGAGTGGTCGGGTTTGGTTTTAGCTTATGAAGTCTAACTTTACATTCCATCTTTAAAGTTGGCCAATATTCATGGTTTAAGGAAATGGTCTAACCTAAGGAGGGGACAGCTTTATGGCAAATGCCATAAAAATTTCTTTTTGACAGTTCAAACTGAGTTTAAATCATTAACACAACTCGACATTTTTGAAGTTTATGTCAGTGAACGCTTCAGTTTCGTCAAGGTATGATAGATTTAGGCTCCCTGAACACGCTCCAATCGCGTGTTGAGGGAGTCCACATCTATCATACTTTGACAAAACTAAAGCGTTAACTGACATCAACTTCAAAAATATCGAGTTGTGTTGATGATTCAAACTGTCAAAATTACATTTTTATAGCATGTGCCATAATGGCTTCTGCACCTAATTTTTTTTTATTCAGAGGTTGAAGTTGATCAAACAGAATAAGTTTTAGCTATATTTTCTTGAAAACATTCACATTTCCAATGGTTGCAAAACACTTCAAACAGGATCAATAAACCCATTTTCCGTTCTCAAATGCATCGACGGCTCAAGAGCTCTTTCCTCTACGATGGTTCTGTCATAACCTCAATCTAATTGATCATATTATTGCCAAGAAATACACCCTTGTCCCGGGGCCGGAGATCCGCACGGAATTTCAATTGCTCCCTTGCAGCAAAACTCAATTGTTTTCGCCCCCAAAGAGCCCGTCCGTGTCGCGCACTTCTAGGTTATGTGCTAGATTGGTTATGATTATTGCCACTATAGCACTATTTACGTTTCGAGCCTGGAATTTTATCGCAAAAATTGACCATTGGGTGCGAAATTTTATGGACCCCTCGCGCGTGAATTGGGTCGGCGCTTAAAATTCGACAAACACCAATATGTGCGATTGTGATCTCTCGATCTGTCACACTATAAATTGAAATTGAATTTATGGCACTTTGGCGGTGTTGGCGTCACTTGACTTGGAATGCCTTCAAAGTGTTTTCGGGTTGGGTCGATAGTGATCTTGGCTAGGTGGGAATATGTGATCATAAATAAGAAACGTCAAATTCGATTCTGACAGCTGTGCCATAATGGCTGTGGCTATGGTATAAATTTCCGATAATACTAACTAGAGTTCAATTGAAAGCATTTGCAATTGTAAATTATTGTCATTCATGGCATCCATGATGACTGCCTAACTGTCATTTTATTATAGCATCGGCGCCATTATGGCAAGATACCAACACAGTAGCGTCATCTATCAGACCGGCAGCGCTGCACAGCAAAGCTAGGATGCCCTCTCGAGTGTCAAAACACTCGTAAATAAGTGGTTTATTTTATGGTTTGTTCATCTTTATGACCCCCCGTCCATTGTTGAATCACATCAGCTTGATGTTTACTCATCTGCCATGTCTCCCCCCCCACCACATCTCCCCAGTTAGAGAAATGTTACCCTCAACTCACCTCCCCGCACCCCCAGCACGGGCAGCTTCATTTGGCTAATGATCGATTTCTTTCCGGACTCATCAGCATAACAAATTGGCACCGTTTTGTTATTGAAATTGCTCGGACAGGTGAGCAACACCTTAAGCCGCGCCGTTTCGCGATGCGGGGGGGGGGGGAAAGATTTATGGTTTGATGGTTTTTGCAGATTTTTGCTTTATCGATTTTGAGGCGAAGAATCATCGCTTTTAAGTCTAATCGCATCATCGCCGTTTAATTCCCAAAAATCGGATGCCAACCTTGACTTGGCTGAAGGTATTTAAACCTTTCAAACGAAATGTGTGAGCATCCTCAAGCCGCGATGGGTGTTGATTTGCATAACCAAGATTGATGATGTCAATTTTGGAATCGTTTTTTTTTGGTTCGAGGATTGTTTATTTGGGCACATGGGTCTTTGTACACAGGTCAAGCACCACGCTGGCCCGGTGGTCCGTACCGTCTGGACACGGGAATTATTTAAGTTAATATTTGCCAAAGTCTGCACACTTGTGTCTGGCTTTGACGAATGCATCTGGAGGAATGTGTACGGACACAGTAAAAACTTTGCAAATATTTTCATGGTGCATGTCAAAAAATGGTTCACCAGAAAAGGTTTCTAAAAAATGCATCTCAACGATAATAACAATGTTAATAGTGAAAATTATGAAAAAAGGATTTTCAGTGAAACGTTTGTGTTCCCACTTAAACTTGGCGTCGTTTGAATACAAGTACTGAAAAGTTAAACAAAAATTTATTTTTTGGGGAAAATGCTACATTAAACCATTTAAGATAAAAGAATGTTTGAATATAATTTAGACTAAATTTGTCATCTTTGTGGTTATGAGCTTTTTCAATTGTTTACCTTTATCTTAGCAGTTTTCTAGAAACTCGCACAAAAAAAATCGGATTTCAATTAAAAATTTTAATTCATTGTTCTTTTTACGAAACTTCATCGATTCCTCTTGTCTATATAAGTCATTTTGCATCATTAGTTTCTTCATACATGTCTCCATACCAATTTGGGGACTGTCCATAGAAAAGTGCTGTGAAAACATTCAAAAATCTGTACCTCGAGAAGGGATTTTCTGATCGATTGTGTGTCTCCGGCAAAGTTGTAGCTTATGAGAAGAACTTTTCCGAAAAAAAAACTGTTTGTTTAAACCTTTTTTGTCGAAATTTGTGGATATGTAATTCATTACTTGATGATATTTCTCCTCTTTTAAATTAATATACACAGAAAAAAATCAATTCTCGTAATCGTGAATTCAGTTCATGAATGTGAGAACAACGCAGGAATTTATTCATGAGTATGGTGCATTTGCACTGTAAACGTGAATATATTCCTTCGTGGTTCTCGCATTCGTGAATTTAATTCACGATTTCGAGAATTGATTTTTTTCCGTGTAGCTATTAAATTAGTCTAGCAACAATTTAAGTGTTGAATAACTTTATTTTAGTCACTTCCAAATATATTGCTTAGTTAAAATTTTAAAATTTTGTTGAAATTCAGAATAAATTTTTCATCAAACAATCTCAAATGCTTAATTTTCAACGCAACAAATCTTACTACGAATAGCTCAATTATCAATTAGGGCTACTGATTTTTTATGGCATACAGAATTAAATTTCGCGGCATGCCAATTACAAAATATTAGAATTTCACGGCAATTTCATGGTACTCTAAAATCTTCTTAAAAGTTACACATTTTTTTTTATTAAATCATAATTTTTTGCTAATTTATTTTTAATTTGCTAAAATATCTCAAAAATCAATCTCACCCAAAAAACAGATTCACCAAACGAACAATCAATAAAATAAATAAAATAAAATTGTTCATAACATGGTTTTCAGCAAAAGAAAATTTGAGTTTTTTAATAAGTTTAGGCAAAACATAATTTATAGCAGTATTCTAACATTTGATATTGATAATTCCTGAGTATTACATTTAAAAAAAAAGCTAAAAAAAATTCTTTACCACCTTGACTCCCAAGCTCGTCGAGAAATAGGGGGAATTTCCATAAAATTCCCCCTTTTTAGCGATCTTTTGAGATTAGATGTTGAAGATGTATTTATTTTATTTTAATCCAGGGAAGCTCGGCCTCGTTAAACATGGTTATTAACAATATTTTCAAAAATTAGTTCTAATTGTACCATGATTTTTTCCCATATGCTTTGAAAACGTCAATTGAAAATATTGTGAGTGTTTTAATAAAAAAAATCATAGTTTGAATCTACTAATTAGCAATTTGACAAAAGATTTTTTTCAAATTTCACGACAAAGGGTAAATTTCATTGATTACGAGGCTTACGCAAAATCGCCAAAATCACTAGCCAGCCACTTAACATCACCTTAATGTTGGAAGAAAGACTATAATTACTACTGGTAAAAAGAATCTAAAAATTTAACATCTTTTTAATACCTCTACAACCCAACTTCGACTTAATAATCCGTTTTAAAAAAAAATGTTTTCACAAGCATTGATGTCACATTTTTAAAAATTATAGGTTTTGAGATTTGACTTTTTGTGACTTTTCCTTTAGACTAATATCCCCCTTTTTTGTCGTACAGAGTATACAGTATACAGTAATTTTTTATTTATCCCGGATTGACGAACTTTGTTACGACATAGGTTATTTTTGTATCGAAAAAGTGAAAAACAGCCTATAATTCGATAACTAGGCGAAAGATAATGAAAGATAATTGTAGAACTGTCCCAATAAAATCACAACTAACAAAGACTTTTAAGTTAGAACAAGTTAAAGGCATATACAAAAAACTGATAAAATTAAAAAATCTGATAAAAGAAAAAAATATTTTAAAAGCTGCTGAAATAGACCTGAGATGACACTGGAAAAATAAAAACATAAGGGTCATTCCACCTGAAGTGTGCAAGAAAAAATGCAAATTTGAAAATTACCGATTCTGCTCAAATTTGGCAGAGCTGTTGAGACTATCAAAACATGCAAAAATCCCGAATTTCATCAAAATCGGACCACCCGCTCCATTTTTGTACCCTCCCAAAAAATCGACTTTTTGGCGATTTTTGAGCGAAACCCCTATCTTCAAACGACGATAACTCAGGAACCACAAATCTTAGAGGGTCGGTCTTAGACTTAATTTTGAAGGAAATTCGACGTAGAATCCATTTCCGTGATCAAAATTTAGATTGAAATATGTTTTCTACCTGTATTGCGCAATTGAAAACTTTAAATGGCCGTATCTCAAAACATCCCTATTTATTTTTTGAATTTGACCTCACCATCGTATTCCCCGTCCGATTTTACATAAGAATCACTTATCGACAGAAAGGAATATTTTTCGTTCCAGAGATATCGAATTTTAAAGTTTTTAGTTTTTGAGATTCCCTACATTAGCTTAATTCGCCACATATGCTAGAAGCACTCAGAAGCGCTGTTCAATAACTGCTACCTGGTTATTTATTGAATTAAGATTTCATCCCAAATAATCATTAGCAAATAAGGCAAAAATGTAATGTACACCACTGTAGGAAATTGCTGTATACGGTGAATTTGTGTGCTAGCCCACAGTACAAAGCAAGAACGACACGCAATACAGGGTAGAATGGAATTCCCGCAGAGCTAGCAGGAAATTGAAATTGATCTTGTAACTTAAGAAAAAGTGTACGATACATTATCGTGTTAAAAATTATGAATTAATATGAACAAAACTCTCGTGAAGCATGATTAAGGAGGAGGATTTCTGGAAAGTATAAAACTGGAAAAAGGTAAGAAAATCACAACGATTAATCTGATTTATTATCTAGTTGTGTTATTATTCAGTTGTGTTCATTTTGACACTGTCCGAACAATAATCTTTTTTTTTTGTTTGCCAATCATTTCGAAATCTTGGAAGACGATACAGCTGCTATCCTTATGTATCAGAAGTATATGGTATTGCTTTTGAAATTAAATGTACCAGAATTGAAAAAAATAATCAATTATTCTGATGAAACCCATTATAAAAATCGGTTTAATATGATCAATCTTTCAAACCCTAAGGCAGAATTTGGGGTTTTTGCTGAATGGCACTATTTCGCTACCGCACATGGCAAAAGCTCTAGAACCCATGAGAATTATTTCATCTACTACAGCCAGCTCTACATTTGTTCTCGTTTCAAATAAAAGAAGAAATAAAAGAAATAATTTGAGAAAGTGGGAAGAAATGAGGAATTAGAAAAAATATGAAAATAATAGAATAATGATAAATTTTCGAAAATTGTATTGTTAAAACTCTGTAGCATTTGCAAATAAATATTAAAAGTTCAAATTTTACTTAGTATGGTTCAATGACACTGAGATCAGGAAAAATAGTGCATTAAAAATTACCCAATAAATATTCCTTAAACAAAAAATAGATTGTTCAAGGTATTGATTATCTCAAAATCGTATAAAATTGAAAAAATAATTCATCTTACAGAACACCAGGTAGTTATTATTGATCGGCGAGTGTAGATATTATAATTATAGGTAATTTCAAATACTTAAAACTTTAAAATTCGATATCTCTGGAACGAAAAATATTCCTTTCTGTCGATAAGTGATTCTTATGTAAAATCGGACGGGGAATACGATGGTGAGGTCAAATTTAAAAAATAAATAGAGCTGTTTTGAGATACTGCCATTTAAAGTTTTCAATTGCGCAATACAGGTAGAAAACATATTTTAATCTAAATTTTGATCACGGAAATGGATTTTACGTCCAATTTCCTTCAAAATTGAGCTTAAGACCGACCCTCTAAGATTTGTGGTTCCTGAGTTATCGTCGTTTGAAGATAGGGGTTTCGCTCAAAAATCGCCAAAAAGTCGATTTTTTGGGAGGGTACAAAAATGGAGGGGGTGGTCCGATTTGGATGAAATTCGGGATTTTTGCATGTTTTGATAGTCTCAACAGCTCTGCCAAATTTGAGCAGAATCGGAGATGGTAATTTTCAAATGGTGTTCCGCTTCAGGTGGAATGACCCATAACTGAACTTGGCAGTAGAGGGTTAAGCGGCTATTACACGAAAGTGGTTCATTTTATCAGACAGGTGGAACAAATGGAAAGTTATTTAAAGCCAATTTTAAACTATCAATGGAAAATCAAGAGTTTAACAAAAGTTAACTCAATTGGGTCGTAAATTTAAGCTAAAATTGATGATATTATTGTTCACAACGATAAATTGTATATTTCTAAGTACAATGGCCCTTTGTACGGCCGCAAAGGATTTAATGTTGGTTTTTAATTGATTTTTTTTAATATCTTCAAGGTCCTTTTTGACAGAAAGCATCCTACTTGACAATTCGTTCCAAGGGGACCATAGTTGATCTATCGAAAAATTTTGTCTTGTGAATTTATTATTTTTGTATTAAATTGAAAAGAAAATGATTTGAAATAGTTTTGAACCATGTTTTTTACCGTTGTACATAAAAAATTTCATAGAGGTTGGTAACAAGTTGGTTTCAGATATAAAAAAAAAGCCACAGAAAATAAACTGTTATCATCTTTTTGCAGAAATATTGAAAATGTCAAAATTTAATCAGTTTTTTCCTTTACTGAAATGGAAGAACGATCTCTAAAATCTCTTAATTTCAGCACTCATAAATGTTGATGTCCTTCCCAATTGCCACATCAAACCAAATCCGCATGCAAATTCCGTACAAACTCCATGGGTGGCCAACTGCTGCCACTTGGTCGTCAGCCTCATCCTCAATTAGGTCCCATTAATCCTAGGGTAGCAAATCCCCGTATCGCTCACAGCTACTCAGAAAGGTTCTTTAAGCTCATTGGCGCAAGCTGGTGGCGCCTTAATCGCCGCGGCAACCTTAACCGATCAGAAGTGGCGTTTAGAGGCGTGAGATTTATTAGTGTCAATTACAAACGGCACGGCGGCGGTGGCGCCGCCCCTACATTCTTCAACCCGAGGTCAATATCTCACCAGAAAGTCACAAATCAAACATTTTTTCACGCGTTATTGACGGGCGTGCGATTATGGAAGGTGATTTATACAGGGCGATGGTTTTGGGATTTTTTTTCGACAAGAACCAATAAATTTAACGGAATTGTTTTTCGAGCTCCGCGGATAACCTCGATTAGCCTGTCATAACGATGGAACCTCTTGGAGTGACCAAGTGGTGCCAGGTGATTCAGTGCTGCAATGAAAGTGACTGACCCATTTGCACGTTCTTGAGGCGGTGCCGGTTTTGATTGCCGGTCGCGTCGGAATGCACCAATGCAAACATGATAAATCATCGGTTTTATTGATGTTGTCACCGCATGGGAATGGGACCTTCTGAAGATTCTTTGAGTAGACAGTGGTTCTTTGATTTTGGGAACGGCTATTACAGTGAAAGTAGATTGAATGAAATTGATCCTTATTTCCGAAGACAACAATACTAAATGATTGACAAACTATAATTTTTATGGCATCCAAAAACAAGTTCTCTTTTTGACCATTTGAACATTTGAAGAAGTCGTCTCATTGAATTATTGTTTATCAATTTACTATAAAACAGTCATATAAAATTTTTATGGCATCCGCCATTATGGTCACCATTTTGACGTCTGCATTTGCTAAAATCACAAAAACACAAATGTCAGCCAAACAAGCAAATTAACATGAATCTCACATGATTCCGTGCAAAATGCTTAGTCCCGAAGACATTAGGCGATGGCAAAAGGGTAATTAGAAATAAATAGTCACCGATTATTGCTGCCGCGGCATTCCAGCGACGATGACACCTGATACCACTCAAAATCCGCCATCACAGTCGTCATCGGCTACCGGCGGCCAATTTGAATACGCGGCTCGTAAACTACGAGCCGGCTTATCTGATTAATGGACCAAACCCGGTCACGGCGCGCGAAACATCCGCGACGTGCAACTTCCCGCAAGATCATCGTTTTTTGAAGCTTTTAGGTCATCTCTACCCATTTAGAACCCGCTGTCGGCGGGAGCCGTTCTGGACCAGTGTGTTCGCCACTTCGAAGCATTTCTAGAAGGTTTAATTTACAGCTTTAATTGGCGGCAAATTTCGTTTGGGCTTTTTAGCACGCACAACGCTCAGTTCAGTGACTTTTGACGGGACAAATCGATTTCGGGATAATGGAATTTCCCCGCTTTTGGTAAGACCCATTCGGCGACAGAAATTCAAACATCAAAATAAGAAAATCAACGTAGCGATTTTTCTCAGTGTATCGCCAACATTGACGTTTTGAGCAGTGTTGGCAAAAAATATTATGGCATAACCAGCTTTGAAAGGGTTCAATCCCGGATCATTTCGCCACCAATTGGTCGTTTTCAATTCGTTCTGCTGCAGTGATGACGCTTGATTGGACGGGGCCATTTCAAGTGCAGCGTTGCCAGCGCAGGATCAGCCTCAATTAAGGAAGATGTTAATTAGTTCGTTCGCCAAAGAATGTTGGTCCATCGTTTTGACTGAGGAAATCCCAATTTGGACGTCTGCGACGCAGCCGTTTGCCATAATGGCTGCCACTGTAGCTGTCACAACCGTCCGCGTCATTATGGCAAATGATTGTTTACATTTTGTTTAAGATAACGCCTCTGAAAACTGTGTTGTGTTGTGCGAGGTTATGTTTTTATGGTTACAGCTGATAAAACGTGACCTTCAAAACACTGAAATGGTCGTCCCTGAATAGTACAACTGCCATGTATCATTGTGTAAACACACTCGAAATAACCGCACCAGTTGTGACTAATGGTACGCCATTCACGAAAAGAAAAGCTGAATGAATTCGCTTCGAGGAGGAAGAATGGATACAAGATTCTGCCAACCCAAAACATCGGGAAATTCCTGCGAAAGATGATTTACTTGGGAGACGTCGGGAAATTGAAATTCCTAGCACATGAATCACGTTATTTTTGCAGTTTCTTGGAGAGAAATGAGCGAAAAGATAAGCCGAGCGGAGGCCGTGGGTGGATTAGGTTGCTCTGGTAAACAACCAATCGAGGCGCGCACGTGAGTCCGTTTCCAGATGATATCATTGGCTGGCGTCATTAGATTAGGCCTGGATGGGCTGGTAGATCGTTTTACTTGGAATTGCTCAAAGCACTTCAACTGGCAGTGTGCACGTCATTGATTGACGGCCGATGAAACGATGCGTCATGAGTTCTATATGAGCTCTTGGCAACACTGTTGCGAAACTGTCAATTTGCGATTTTTATAGCAGACTGCCGTCAATTCATACGTCTAAAAGTTGTGGGATTCGTAATTGCTCAAGGACTGTTAAGTTTTGTAAAGGTTCCCAGGCAATCATGAAGAGCATTATGAAAATTATAACAAATTGAATTCTTATCAGCTTCGAAACAAATTTCATACAAGGTTGTTTTAAAAAGGTGGGAATGAACATGTTTTGTTTCAAATTATAGAAAATGTTATTTTAAATATTCTATATAAAACAATGAAAACAAACAAACGGAATCTCATTCAAAACATCCCATAAATGCCAAAAAAAGCTATAAAACTTGTTTACCGTTCTGCCAAAATGAGTCAGTTTACTGACATTTGCAACCTGTTGCGCAGCAACGTTGAAACTCTAAAAATCAATAATCGAATCGAAAATTTCAATAAAATTCCAATTTCCTCGCACTATTGACATTGACAGCAAGCAGCCTGCTCTCCCCAGGTGACAGCTCGGCTGAGCTGCTATAATGTTTTTATTTAGAGATGACCACATACGATGCGGCCGCAGGTGCGGCGATCGAATTCGCGCGATTGTATATCAAAAAAGTGCCTGCCCCACCTGTTTTACATACCAATTTCGCGCGCCACCGATGGGTTGTCAAGCAATTTATGGATTGTGTGCAAATCCGCGCACCTCCTCCGGTTTTGACAGCTATCGAAATTAGCCGCTATAAAATCGCACATTAAAAGGAGGCGGGCTCCCTAATGCGATTCCTAGCAAAAGCCGAGAGCGCCATAATTCACACCGTCATAAAACGGACCGCTATAACGAACTTAAAAACTAAGCCGATGACGGAGGCGACGATGTGTAAATGTAAACACTGGAGCGCGCGCGACGCGCCGCGCTCGTAAAGCAAAACAAACACTTTGCGAAATGTCAAACGGAAGCGTTCGCGTTTAAACAAGGCGACCATTCGCGGAGAGGTGCGATCGGGTCAGCGGGTTTGTAAAGAGATTGACCAAGGGTGCCGGGATTAAAAGGGTAACGAAGTCTATTGAATCGCGATTAAGTGGGTAAATAGAGCGAGAATTGGATGATGGAATAAGGAAAAATCAACAATAACGATTGATCTGTCATTTTTACAGCAGTCACTGTTTTGACCATCATTAACTGAGTTTCAAACTTCACTGATCGGGCGCCATTATGGCGCAGCTTAAGCTCAACAAACTGTCACTTTTCATGCTCAAGCCGCCATTATGGCAGGCCAAGTGTCAACCCTGGCGTCACTGTCACCGCGGATTGTTTACCTTTAATTACTTATTCAGCGTCGTCGTCGTCGTCACGCTCAATTCGCGAATGAAGTGCTAAATAGTAGTGCTGTTTTGAGCCGGTCAAGATCTGCCGCCAACACCTAGGAGGAGAAATAGTGCGCCCAGCTGAAAGAGTGTTTTGATTGATTGGCGCCACTGTTAATTATTCGCGCCGGTGATCATTTGTCACGTTAACCTAATGAGATCGTCCCGCTATACCTGAGAGGCGAGGTGCAATACTCCATTCGTTCCACATAATTCCTCTCTTGATTTGGCACACCTTGGCAGCGTTTCTAGTGGTGGACAACGAGTCGGACACTTGGCGATGGGAAATTCCACCGCGAGCGCCATTTGTAACGGAACGGTTGATGTTTTTTATTTCTAGGGGACCACCCTGAGGGTCAAGCGCTGGTACTCGAGGGGTACCCCGATAGTTACAGCTGGTTTGTCGCGTTGTGTCGAGTTCAATGTCGGCACTTGAGCAAGTGTCATCTGACGAGGCGTGCCCAGCGGTGCCGTCCATAAATTAATGGCCGGCGACGGTATCTGCATACAGAATAAATCACTTTCACGGTAGCTGACCACCTAGATCCGATCGGGTTGTTTTGAGCGCAAAACGAGCCATTCTAGCGGATTTTGTAGCGAGCTGTCATTGTTGCCATAATTGCGATCCACCACCAAACTGCATGTTTGACAACTCTCTTAAAACAGTAAGAAATTGTGACGCCATAAAACGTGAAAAAGCCTTTGAAAAACAAACAGAATGACACCCGTGCGCGTCACGAAATTGTTTTGTTATCAATGCGGCGTTCGCCCACTAAAAATAACCACAAACAAAGTCCATGCGCGGCGCCATAATTATTTTATCATCGGCGCCTCGCACAATTGCCGATTGGCACCCAATGAAATTCCTATAAATCAATTGAAGTTTATGGCATTTATTTTGGTCACACGCCGACCAGCAGTGTTGCCATTTCAATTGAGCCCAAATTACCCCGAGCGCATTCTTCCCCCCTCAACAACGGTCTCAGCATGCCGGGCGAAATGATGCGCAATGCCAAGGTCACGATCATGGCTACCGTGTGATTTTGTGACGCGCCAACACAAACAAGCGCGCGAACAAAGAGCGCGTTGAGCTGCGTCGTTCGCGCGAGAGAGTGTGTGAGTGCAATAAACTGTGAAATTCCGCTGATTTTTATTATTTTTTCGGTTTTGAGTTATTTGCATTATGGGTTTTTTGTTGCGTTTCAGCAGGCGGGGTTCATTGCGCAAATTTACGATAGTGCATCGTAAACGGATTTAGCCATAGAGTACAGTTGAAGACGATTTTGAGGTTAGCTGTCAAAACGGAGGGGAATTGAAAATTGGCATCACTGTCTCCAATTACAAGCTTTTTTTTGTTTTTTTTTTGTGTCCAGGGTGAAGTGCTGCCAAACAAGAAATTTCAACAACAACGACATCTATAGTTGATATTTGTAAACAATTTTTGGCAACTCGTCGATTTGGCAAATCTCTTGCAAAAAGCAAATGTGAATTTCTCGCTAAAATGCTCGTCATAACTCACCTTTTTTCGTTGTTTACCTGGGCACCAAACAAATCTGACTTTACCGAAGACACAAAACGGTAATTGCCGGATTTTCCCTAATGGATTTGTTTTATGGGCGCTCGCGAGTGGTATTTTTTGGCGCGTACCTGAAGGCATCGCTGAAAATAACATAATTTCAGCTTTCTTTGAGTCTGGCCTGGTGTGAAATTTTCGGAATATTTGGCCATGCGAGGTGTTAATGGCTTCAGCAGCTACCCCCGGACGACGGCCAGGCTGTGACGTTGGCGTAAAATTTCGCAAAATAAGAGAAGCTCAGTGGGTAATCGACCATAATAAAGAAGTTGGAGCGGAAAATGTGGGCGATTTAATCGGCTGGATTGACCTTGCGAGATTTTGATTGAGTCGTGACTGGAATGCTGTTATTTGACGCAAACGGAAATCTGGAATTTTGATCGTTTTGGTGAAATTGGCAACATTGCCGAATGTAAACAACGATTTTCCCACCTTGCCTTGACCTTGGCACAGAAAAATCGCAGTATAGATTATTATGGGATTTTCCATTTTGATCGTTCTGACGAAATTGGCAACACTGCACAATGTAAACAAAGACTTTCCCACCTTGCATTGACCTTGGCAAAGAAAAATCTCCTAACCAATTTTTATAGCATCTCCCATTATGGCAATGTGACAAAATAAAATATCATCCACCAATTTCGCCCAATCATCGCGCTCTTCAAAACTCAAGTGGAACCGTCTAGACAAGAAATCTCACCCACAATCCGATCGATCGATCGTTTACCGATTTCATTAGCGCTGACAGCTCGGCCCGGCCTCTTTCTAATACTTGTTTTGTTTACGCCGGCGCGGTCATAATATTTGCGCTAAACACTCTTGAAGAATGCGATAAAACAAACTGAGCGCGGTCGCGTCTTCCGCTACGCCGTGACCAGTTGGCGGCTGTGGGAATCGGAACCGTAGTTGGGACGATCCATGAATGGAAAGTGAAAATAAACAAAATTTATTGGCTAGTTTGACGGTTTGCTAGGGGATAGTTTTAAAAAAGTTGCGAATAAAAGGCACGTGACATTGATTTCCCACCTTTTTATCGACCTTGGCACTTCATAAGGATTTTGTTGTCGTTCCCACCATTAACCACTTGATGTTTCTGAAGGGGTATAGACCACTGTCAAAAACCCTCACCCTGCCCAAATGTCAACCAGGTGATCAGTCGCCCGGCCGTGCACTTTCCATGGCGATCAGTTACAAGATCGGTAAGCTGCCGCCCCGCTGAGAAGAGTTGCGAAAAATGACCGCCGTAAGCCAAAAGTTGTTTGGCCGATTGATAGCCGGTTGGCGCCACACTTGCGGCGTTGAACTCCACCGCGGCGTGCAGATCATCAAGTGGCCACCACTACCAGGGAGGAAGCAAATAATTCGCACACGCGAGAGTAGTTGGCACGATTGCCGCTAGAGAGCGCAGCGGTGAAAGCGAAAGTGAGAGTACACAAGAAGTATGGACACATGCAAATCTTGAGGGGGATGCAAAGCAGTGTCACGATTGGATCAAATCTAATTGCACACATCAATATTGTACGGGGGCCTCGTGACCAAGATTCTGGGAAGGCTACGCGGAACTGACCGTTTCCGAAGGGGGACGGGGGAAGGAGTACACTGCTAAATGTTTTCATCAATTAAGGGAACCCTGCTCAGCTGGTAGCTTGGGCTGCTGACAGCTGACAGGCTGGAATCCGGATGGTTAAGAATCTTTTCGAGGGTCATTGTTTACATCGGCTCTTCGAGTGCCCACTTTGTATCAACGCTCAATTTGCAGTGTACCTCAGACGGAACGGATGCGAGGAGTGGCAGTTAATCGCCCTTGCCGAACGGCTCACATTTTTGCACTCCCACCGCGATTTGACGCGCTAAACGATTTCGTTTATCGGGCCCGATCCCCGCCGGCTGAAAACCTGAAATTTTATCATAAATCTTCAACACCCATTCCGGACCATTGGGCAACCGAACCAAAATAAACCATAAAACCGACCTGGCCCCCGGAAAAGTCTGTCCGAACCGCCCAAACGGCTAGATTTATGCCCAAAAATAATGATAGGTGTAAAACGTCAAAACATCATAAGAAAATCAAATGGTCCTGCCCTGCCTCCATCTTTATTTATTCAATAGCACAAATTTAAAATTGCACGTTTGATCCCATTAATATTGGCCACCGTCCGACGACCGGCGGGGAGCAGCAAACCCCATTTGCCCTCTAGGCCGTTGGTGGAAGGGCGCGCGTGATCCTCAGACCGGCCAGGAAGCCGACCAAAAAACCGGTGGGCAAACCGAAACGATGAAAGATATTGAGACGGAACGGCGCAAAACGTTTCGTGCAAATCTCCGAATCTCTGTCCGGGGTATGGCTCGAGGCGGTTTTGTGTGGCAAGTGGTTACGCCGCAGAAACAATCGACCGAATAGATCATATATCTTACTTTGCATAATGAAAAGAAAAGTTGGTGCTACCGGAACGCTTTCGCCGAATTCCCACCTCTTTCTAGACGCCTTGGTAGTGTGAACGTTTCTGGAGGGCACGTGCGTCAGCTGTCAAACGCGCGTGTGTTCTCATTCAAGCAGTCATTGTTTATCAGTGGTGACAGCGTGTGCGTTTGCGATTAGTGTTCCGGACACAATTTTTAACGTAGAAATTTTCTAAGCTTTCAAGAAATATGATGACAATTACGATCGCTCCTGACCAACATCAACCGGGAGCCACGGCCACGCCGGGTGGTCCTCGACGCCGTAATTGACACCCGTAACGAATTTATTGACACTGATTGGTGCTGCTGCTGCCGTTTGCTTAGTCCCAGCCTGCTGCCTGATATCAAGTGTCGCGCTCTCGATTGGATGACCCAATTTCCATCGGGCACGTGACAATGCAGATCGATTTCAGACCGCGCCGATGACAGCAGCGTGTCAATGTTTTTGTTGTTCAACGGAGAGGGGGAAGAGGCAAAAAGTGCGTCTGATTGATTTATCGCCCGGTTAGATCGGAGAACGCCTGGGAACACACGTCTGTACCAAAGAGATCCGTCGGAAAGTTGCGCAATCACTCCCAATGAAAGAGGTTCTTTCATCCCTCGGTGATGATCGGTGAAGGTGAAATCGATCGGTTCTCGATCGGTAGTGGCGCGGCGGTTCGGAACTATGTGGCGCCAAGCCGCTGACGTCGCCTTGCGGGATCAATTACGGGCTTGCAGGAGGTGCTGGCGGGGTAGATCAAGCTTACCGCGGAAATGAACCAATACGCCTACTGCGTTACATTATCTGGTGGTTCGCGAAGGTTGCCCAGCGATTGACAGTCTGGTGAGAAAGCGGCAGCTGACGCAACGGGGGATAGAAAAGTGAAACGAGCGCAAAAAGAGTTACTTTCTCGTGGAGGTGGTGGAAAATTTATTGTCTCCCGATTAGAATCTAACGAGCAATGGGTTAGGACCGTTTAGACTCAGGATCAATTAAAGTCCACTTTCATCGGGGTCTTTCTAACGTTTCGCTAACCCCAGCCCCAGTGCCTTTGACGTGAACCTCGACGTAATTAAGCCCCAGTGACATTTCAGCAGGGCACCATGAAACAGCTGATTCGCGAGCGAGTGAGCGCTCGCTGCTTGCTTGGATCGCTATTTTATCATGACTTGCTGATCTTTCCGGCGCGGAACACGAACCGCGTCGAGTTCAACAATCAGCCCGATTTTGATCTGCCGCGCGCGCGTGCTTGCTCATGTTTGTTGTTTGTTTTGATTTGTCTTAATTGGCTAATTGCTAGCATAATTTCGTGATCCAGCCGGGCTGATAATCGGCGTTGATTCTTGTTCGCGAATGAGCCGGTAACGAGATGCAAATTTTGAGCGGTATTGAGACATTTTGCTCTAAACTCGGCTGCGATGACGTCTGCTGCTGGACTTGAGCTGTCGGCAGGCTCTTGAGCTCTCGTGTCAATAAATTTGAGTCGATGAGCTGTCAAAACGTGGAATTTTCCATTTGGCACGATCTGAGCTCGGCGCTGGCAACCCTGCTCGCGTCATTCGCGAAAAACAGAAAACCGTCCATTTATCAGCTGAGGCGACCACGAGGAAAGTAACACATGAGCGCTTTTCCCACCTCCTCAGCCGCAATTTTCCCTCATCAGCATCCGACACACATCGTCCAATCATCTGCTCTGTTTTCTGCCACTTTGTGTGAACACGGCAGAAAACGTGCCTCCACAGACAACTGGATGCGAACTCGTTGACGTTTGGTTAGAAGTCGCGACACGTTTGACAGTTCTACCTTTTTGTAACTCAAATCGATCACAAGTTGCAGCAATTTTCAAGTATCAAAAATTCGAAGAGATGTCGCCAAAATGCAAAAAACCAATGACATTCCAAACGTCAAAAAATGCTCATCTGTAACTCTGTGATCTCTGCAATCCCGAATCAGCTGGTCTTGGCTCGCGTCGTGTTTTTGTTGTTGTTTGCAAATAATTAAGCGTGAAGGTCGTTTTCGCAACCCGTTTTGCGACGCATTTGCCGTGTCAACACGGGGTTTCCTCTCACGGGCAAGCCGCCAACGCAACCCGGAGACATTGTCGCGCGGAACCAATTTTGGACTTTGACTTTGGAAAAAGGTTCATGAACATTGTTCACGTTTCGTTCACGCAGGCGTTACATCCTATTGTCATTTTGACAATTCGGCGAAACGTTCATCAAACAGGTTAAGATGACGGTGAACTCATTTGCCAAAACAGGATACCATCTGAAACTGTAACACAGTTCGGTCCATTAGCGAAGATAACACAAACAATCAGATACATTCCGCGCGTGAATCGCGTGCCGCGCAACCTTGCCATTTCTCACTTTCACCGCGGCGCAAACATCGCGTGGAATGTCAAACATTTTGACAGATTACATCAGAATTTGACGTTGACCAGGGACAAGCGTGCATCCTCGTAACGCCCACCGGGGCAAACTTTGAGCAAATTGACGGTATTTAGCCGCTGCAGCGCCGATTAAGACAGCTCTCGGTTGTTTGAAGTTGGACCGCGGCGGTCGTCGGATTTAGCCGGAGGACGTCGCAGAATTGAGGCGGGGGGCGTTGGCGTGAGTAATTGATATGCGCACGAGGCTAAGTCTTTTGCCTCTCGTTTTTGTTTCTCGGGGCCTGGAGGAAGATACACAATGTGAGGTTAGGTTGGTAGCTTGGAAATGAAAACAAATTGCGTCCCCCAACGCGCGTGGACAACAACGAATGACTTGATGTGAGGCGTTGCCAATTGATGACACTAATGAATGACTCTTCGTTTTTTAAGGAAAGATGTCAGTCCTTCTAGAGCGTGTACTTGACAGATTCGCGTAACGCTTCGGGCGTTACGAATCCCACCGTCTGCCAAACTGGCAGCACTGTTTTCGTTGAAAACAAAAGTCGCCAAACTAAATTCACTCTCACAAAGGAATTGTGGCACTGCAGAAGCTGAAAATTTCAACAATTTTAATTAGCTCTTCCTGGCATTCGACTAACATGGCGAGGCGGGGTCGGGGTGAGAAAAGCGAAATTTATTAAACCACTTGTATTAATTCCGCTGCTCTCGAAATAGGTTGTACGAGTATTGGCGGTTGCCAAAAATAGTTGGTGGTTTTGGCAGAGAGCGCAAGCCGCTGCAATATGGACATCTGTGGGATTTGTTTTTGGCAAGTTTTAGAGCGTGTTAACACGAGAACGAATTATAATTGCTTTTGTTTACGGCTTTTTTGTTTATGGCAGATGAGCAATACTTGAAAAGGATTGTTGTTAATTAGTCGAAGCATGTTTAGTGATAAATCTTGAGAATTCATTTCAACGTTTATTCACATACAAATTAATTTCCTTGTTGTGAATTATTATGAAACAATAGAAAAAAAAAATGTTTTTGAAATTTGAATTATTTCCGAATCAGTCCGACCAAAGCATGCCAGAATGTCTTAGGGTTAGTCAGCCCTACTGCGTTGTGTTTACCGCAGAGAGGAATCTGAGAACGGATCACATTTCACATAATCTATAAAGGAAGATGGATGCGTGGACATACCGTACCAAATGCTCCTTAAATCCTCATATTAAATCTATCACAAATTAAAAGAAAAAAATATCAGTACAAACATTAAGAAAAATGCCCCATATCTCACACCTTTCAATCAACTCCACTTTCTGACTTGTTTAGACTCACAGCACTGAAGTAAACTGCAGCAGATTAATGGGTGGAATATGGAATGGCGCGTTCGGAACGGGTCGCCACGCCGCCGGACGCCCCCGCAAATCGTCTAGCGATCGGTTGATTATGCAAAAAAAAAATCCGATTCTTTCCCTTTGCCAGCCCATACAGGTTGAGAGACGCACAACGTGGTGCTGGAATGTAGTTTAACTTGAATAATTTACCCAGCAGGGCTTTACAAATACATATTTTGTTTTAATATTGTTAATATTAATTTGACTTGAATATTTAAAAATCATTCCAAATTATGATCTCAATAAAAAAAAAATGCTAAGCAATTACATTTCACCTTCAAACAATAACCAAGGTGTCACACGAAGGTAGCTCTGCTGCTGCTGCTGCTGCTCGGAGCTGTCAAAGCAATTACCCCAGAAAAGGTTCGAATTTCGAGCAGTCCAGAAATGGGCCCGAGTAATAAATTGGGGCACGTGTTCTGTGTCATGTTTGGTTTGCTCCACCAGGAAACGTCCGGACCAGGTTGGAAATGTCAATGGATGCATATTTTATTGGACTTTATTTTCGTGTGTGTGGCAGCACTTTTTGGAGGAGCAAGGATTGGATGGAATTTGCATATGGAATGGGAAGCTGCGTTGACTGGTGGTGGTTGAAGGGCATCGATATTTTTTCTTGAGAGGAAGGTGCAATTGAAATTGAAAGGTTTTTGTTTTCAAGTGCATGCGGAATTGTTTTACTTTCGATTTTGAATGTGATTGTAATCGATACATTTCGCATTAATTGGATTAAATAACTTCCTCATGTATATAAATTTAAATTGATGTCTTGACACTGCACGTTAACATTAAATGTTAACTTTCAAGGAATTAAATGAAGCTGATGTTTGTCTCATTATTATATTTCTATTTTACTTCTTTTTTCAGTACTTTTGTGTAACAATCTTATGACATTAATTTTTAAATGTGAAGGGATTTTTTTCTATTTTTTGATTGCTATTGAACAATTCTCCCCGGAATCCAGAAAAAGATATACTATTTTAGCAGCCTTCAATACAAAACTGGTACGTAAATAGGATATTTGTACCTAATCTGGGCCTAGTGCCCCTTTTTTGGGTCTACCAAAATTAAGTCAACGAAATTGTGCATTTCACCAAATATGGCAGGAATCTGCCACTTATGAATAATATGTGCTGTCGTTATCCTCATTTTGGTGGGCAAGAATAATTCTGTTTTTCCTCTTAAGGGGTTACATACATGTAAATCGTCAAAAATGTCAGTGGTTGGTATGAGTACGCATTTTTTTTTTTGTAAAATCTTTTTGCAGGGCATTTCAATAAACATTTTGATTTATAAACAAAATAAATATGAAGACATTTCGATGTACCATTGCCGAGATATAGCTATTTTTAATTAGCAGTTTCAAAAAACAGGTGCCACGATATCTCAACATTGCTTTGACAAAATCGGCTGAAAATTTTGGTGAAGACTCGTTAAACCAGTCCTGTGTGCGTGACGAAGGCCGATTTTTAAAAAGTTTATTTTTAAAAAAGATAAACATATTTTTGTACTTTTCATATAAAAAACATCTGTTTTTGATTTTTGTATTTTTTTAAAAAGCAAAATTTCAAAATTGGGCTTCGTCATGCACACGGGATATGTCTAAGGAGTCTTCACCCCAAATTTCAGACAATTTGGTTCATCCCATCTCGAGATATCGTGGCACCCGTAAAACAACTTGGTGTTTAGAGAAAAACATTCACAAAGTTTGACAGTTCGCTTTGCGCATGGCAAAATTGCGAAATTAAATCGTCTCTTACTCAGTTCACTCACGAAATATCTTCATGAAACTTTCAGGAGTGATTGAAAATCATCTTTTTAGTGGATTTAGTGAATTTACTGTAATTTGAAATTTTGTGATTTTCTACATGTATGTAACCCCTTAAATTAGAAATAACGCAATAAATATGTCACAAGGTCGAAAAAAACTCAGCATTATATTGGTGGTTGCTCAATCTCGTTTCAAAAACAATCACTAAACTGCCACCAACTCAACAAAATAACTGATTAAAGTTACTTCGTCCATCTCGGAACGCATGGATATATTTACGGTATATTTGACACTTCTCCAAACTGAATTTTCAGTGTGTGCGTGCTTTTCACACGTTAAAGTCTTTCTCGCATATAGCGGGTTTATTGTTTGGATGTGCAATAATTGTTTAATTATATTTGAAACTCATTGATAAATTATATAAAACCATGACCAAGCTATTTATGCACGTAATGCAAGTGAAATCAATCATTCGAAATGTTGATTTGTGGCTTAAAACATCACAATGATTTAAAATGTTTGTCGACCAAATTTGTGCGGCTGTACTGTACGAGCTGGGGCTGAACCGTACGCCAAATATTCTCGCCACGTGCCTCGAGATTTCAATCAATTAGACGGCAGGTCGAAATAGGCTCAAAAAAGGAGCAATTTGTCCAAAATAGGGACAAAAATTGTTTTAGTTTTTCGGACTTATACCGCAATATAAAGTATGTTTGTGATTAAGTACGAGCATTAGCATTGAAAAACCAACTTATTCATGTAATATAAGCAAGGCTGCCTATAGCAGCCATTGAGAATACACAAGTTAAAAGTGCGCTTGGCTTAGTAGGCCCAACATAGAGACAAATACCCTATTCTAAAATCTGTTTCTTTTGAAAGATTTTTTGAAATCATTTGGTGTCTTCGTTGTAGGTATGGATGAGGACTTTTCAGAAAAAAGATAAACGGAAGTAAAAATCTGATTTTCAAAACTATCATTTTTGTCACAAAAAGCAAAATAAACTACAAACCATACTCAAAAATTTTATTGTAAAATCGCCATCAATTTGTCATCAAAAAGTACTTTTCAAAAAAATTGATTCTGTGCACCACTTTCAAGGTACATGGCCATTTAAAATTTGAAATGTTTCCAAAATCTCACCCAAACAGTCCCTTATGGTCGTATGGTCTTACTTATGTTCCAATTACCAATGTTAAAATAAGAATTTTCTGATCATCTTGAAAAAAAAATTGGAATGAAAACTACCTTATTGGAAAGGACAAACATTAAATTTTACGGATTTAAGGAAATTGGTGTTCTGAAAAAAAAAAATTAAAAAATACCTTTTTTCGTGTATGTATGTATGTATGATCCCCATACCCGCAGGCAACTTGGTCCTGGAACACATGTGAGCGCTAGGTGAACATTTCGATCATCTTTTACTCCGTAATCTGTACACCCACGTGCATAAGTTTTTTTTGCACGAATTTTTATGCTACAAATACCGGCGCATAAAATACAATGGTTTCCCTCTTCCCACCCCAAGCGCCGGAAATTTGTAGCGGGTGTAGGGACACTTTGCATAGACGCCCTTGCTCCCATCACGTCACTGAGGGTATGGAGCGACGAGAAATTAATAAGCATGCCCCCTCAGTCGAACCTTCATTAGAGAAGCAGGCAATCCACAACTCACAGCGAACGACCAAGGGAACACCCTACCGCGTATATAGTAAGATTGGCGTGGTTGGTCTTTAGTGAAATGTATGAATGTTAGAGTGGATGGAAGTGTCAATTTAAAATAAAAATGGAAAGCTCTCACCAAATACGAAGAATCTTCGAAACCAGCTCATTTCCGATCGTTTCGCCACATGTCACATGAATCTTGACTTTTCTTGAATCCCTGTCTTAATCAGCAGAGCTTCCGGCAGCAATCCTGATACCGCACGATTAACTGCAAGCGACCCACTTTAATGAGGATGAATGATGATCACCACCCACATCTGCTTCGACAATTCTTGAAAAACGACGTCGCCATTCTGGAATTTATGTTGTCGAACTGGAACCACTGGCAACGCTCTAGCTGATGGCCACTTCGTGAAGTTACCCAGGTGATCTTCTTGTTGCTGCTGACATCTCCTCCCGGTGGAGCAACTCTGCCGAGTCGAGAAAGTCGTATTTCAAAAATATCACCGAAAAAGTTTACCTTTCACTTCCATCACTTCAACTACAAATTTCTTGAACCGAAAATTATAAAGAGATCTCCGTATTTTAAGAAATTTTACACTTTTAAAGACGATTAAATGGAACAAAAATGACAGCGCTCAAAAAACGCGTCCGGACACGGGCACAGATTGCTTCGATCCCCATTAAAAAATACCTTTTTTCGTGTACTTTTTTTTCAGATTCCGATTTGGTTAAGAATAGCTTTTCTTTATGTGTTTTCCTACACTGAAATAAAAAAAAGTACTAAATTCCTAAATTCTAGGAATTTTGGCTCCTTTACTTATTTAGTAATTGAGTTTTTTGGATTATTTAATAAGAAAAGGAGGCAAAATTCCTAAAATTCAGGAATTTTTTACTTTTTTTTTATTTCAGTGTATGCATGATTTTTTTTTACAAAATTTTGCATTCTTTTTTCGATATTAACAATGTCCATTGGAAAATACCTATTTCAAATTAAGCCTTTTTTGCATCATTAGTTTTTCTATGCAAGCCTCCATTTAGTTTTGTGGGATGGTCTTACAAAATGAGCTTGTGAACATTCAAAAATATGTATCTTGAGAGCAAAAAAATAAAAAAAAATACTAAAATTTAAACAGCAAGCCATAATCTTATCATTTGAATGAAAAACGTGTTTTAAAAGCATTTTACATTAGTTCACTAGTTTTGCAAACATTAATTTTCAAAAAATGGAAGATTTGAGGAAAACAAATTTGGAATTTCCATTAAAATTTCAAAATTTGGAATTTCCATTAAAATTTCAAAAAAAAAATTGAAGACATACTTTTTTGCCCCCTGATTTTTCTGCCCTTTTTTGAAGGGGGAGGAAGAACAAAAACTTTTGAAAATATTTGTACCAGCCTAAAAGTTTTTGAAAAGTAAGGCTTGTACAATTTTATTATGAGTTTTTGTTTCTCGGCTCTGGTTGAGAACACTAAAGTTTTAATTTCAATATCAACTTTAACATTTTTCTGATTCTTTATCACAAATTGTTTTATGAGTAATTCTCAACAAAATCAGCCGATTTCGACCATTTTTATTTTTCATTTTTTTTTATTTGACTCAAACTTTGAGTGGGTTTTCCTCATGACCAAAGAAGCTATTTTATAAAATCTGTATTTTTTTTTAATGAATTTTCTGATCAATTTGGTGTTATCGGCAAAGTTGTAGGTGTTGTTGAGGAATGTTTAGAAAAAAATAAGGACGCGGATTTTTGTTCCGATTTTTTAATTAACTTTTTTTTCACAAAAACTCAATTTCCCAAAAATCGTTTTTTTTATATGATTTAAACCAGCAACTTTTGAGCCATAGAGAAGTATGGTCAAAAATTATGCTGCCGAGTAATTTTTTTTTTAAATAGTGATTTATGGAAAAAATAAATATTTTATTCATCCTATTTTGTAAACTTAATTTTTTATGTTTTTTTTTTTTATTTTGAAGTCAATAAGTACTTCACAGATTTTTTTGTAAATTTTCATGATGTAGCAAAAATATGTATGATTTTAGCGAAATAGGTATATGCGATTTTCAAAAATAGTGGCCATGGGTGAGCATTTCTAAAAATATTTTTTTTTATAATTTTATGATTGCTATAAAATTGTCTAAGTGACTAAAATCTTAGTTTAAATCTTAAAAGTTGATTTATTTACGAAATTTTCAAGTTTTTAAATTTGAGAAAATCCTAACAAATTATCAGTAAGGGATAAAATGAGTCAGTCCAAAATCTAAGAATAGATCATATGACTCAGTCATCAAATCAACCCACTCCAAGCAAAGTTCCTGGTCTCCTTTCCCATTCACTAGACCAGTTACGTAAATAATATTGCGAAATTCCTGTGAAATTCCATTCCGACTATCACTTTTGCAAACTCCCATTGTTTGCATATCACTTCGAACGCCTTTACTTGGTACCCTTCCTCCCCGTCACCCCCCATCGTATCGTTATCTACTGAACTAGATCTCTCGTCGTGGTTGAGTCAACTCTTTGGAAAAAGTGTCAACTCCCGGACTTCAAACTTTACACAACTCAACTCCACACACTGCGTGCCGCGCGCTGCCTCAGTTCAATGTTAAGTGGAATCACTTCACGAACGAACCCCGATTTGCATACCCATTAATCACCGCCACCAACCCTTCTTCCGTGTGAGTAATAAATGCTACAATGACACCTTGCCCTTCCCTCCTCTCCCCCTCGTATTCCTTAACTTTTAAAAGTGCTTAATTAATTGACGGACCCCTCCACCTCCATCTCCCGCAAAAACCTTCTGTTATCAACATTCCAATTGCTGCACTTCACCGCGCCATCTTATCCATTTGGCTCAGGAGACCAGGCCCCGATGAAGTCATTTAGCTGTCATTCCCCGGCCGGGTTGAGTGATTGCAATCTGGTGCAGCAAAAAAAAAATGCTCGAAAAAACTGTCCGCTTTATTGCATGCACGAGCGCGGGACAAGCGATCCCATCTGGAATGCACCCACACTACACAGTCAGGTGCAGGTTGTTTTGGGACAAGGCTGGTCCGAAAGGACATGTCGCTTGAAAAGTGACCGAAAGTGATTTGGAGATAAGCGGGATGACAGGAACATAAGTTTGTTGAACTGGAAGAACACGTTTTCAAATTTAGGAGACAATTTGAAGATTAGTTGGTGGGACAGGACATGATTTGGGACAAGATATGTTTGTTGAGACAAAAAAATGAAAAAATGTCAAGTCAAATTACTGTACCTTCAAAAATAACATACAACAAGATTGAAAAATTAGTTGAAACCACACTTTTGGGACAAACTTGTCTCAAAGGACCAGTTTTTGAGACAAGCCTTAAAAATGAAATTGAGACAAAATGATGTTTTGAATACAGTCTTGAAAAAAACTAACGATTTTAAAGCATCTGGCTTAAAAGAGTATGCTTAAAAAATGAAGAAAAAATATAAAACAAAAAATTGGGACAGTCATGTAGTTGGATAGATCATGAGACAAGTGTACTGACATGTCTTAAAAGTTTTAAGACACTTTTATGGAATTTTCCTAACAGTTCAAAATTAAATATGCTCTTTAAAAATTATTTAATTGATTATGTTGACCATTGTACAAACTGTAACAAGCCTGATCCAACACTTTTATGGACAGACTTTGAGACAAGTCAGCTACTGGGACAAGTCTTGAGACAAATTAACTGAATGTCTTGGACGTTTTGAGACGGCTTGAATTGAAATTGTTAAGGTATTAAAAACGACAAACTCTGTTAAAAATCTTATTTTGACAATTCTCAAATTTTTTATTAAACCTGTCCCAACACCTTCACCCCACCCTGTCCCGCGCTAACTTTTGAGTGCAGTTTGATGCTGGCTGCCGGTTTTTCTGCTTCTTTTTTTCGTAAGCTGATTGATTACAATTTATTGATGCTGACAGCAACAAGCTGGTATGCACTTTGGGCACTGTTGCTGCTGATCTGAACGAAGAGATTGTTGTTTTTTGTTAGTGCATGAGCTTTTGAGCTTTCAGGGGATTTTCGAGTAGTTTGGAATTAAATGAGTGAATTAAGGATTTTTTTGGGGTGGGGATGAAGTAATTGATGAGGACTTCCGTTTCGGTGCTGCATTTTCAATATATTCAAACAGTTAATAATTAAGGTTTTTTTTTTCTTTTTTTCAGAACCGTTAAATAACATTCATCAAAAGTATATGAGGCAAGTATCGAATTATGTGTATCATAACCATCTCAGACTCTGTCAAAGAGATTTGTTAGTTTTCAAGGTTATGATTGTAAAATTCAAACAAATTAGTTTTAAATTATTGTTCAACCCATAAATGTTTGAAGGACAATCGAAAATCAAAAATTCTCCATTTCCTTGTAACGGATCACCCATTCTGCCCAATTTAATTCGATTCCGCTCCCCTATAAATATGTTAAATTGCCTCTTAATACGACAAATTGACAGATACGCCATGTAAGTGTCGCAATTTCTGGTCCCAACGTGGGTCAACTGCATTCAAAGTGGGCAAGGTCGCAACAAAAAATGACATCGGTTCCTTAATTTAGGCTGAGGGGAGCTACCAATTTGGGCGATTTATCACCACTTAGTCACCCAGTTGTGTGTACCAGCGACAGTCGCCACCACCAAAGTGTCAGCAATCAATCAAAGCATATGAAGCGAGCGAAATAAAAAAGTGCAACGGCTTCTGATGTTGGGTGGTCGTTTTTGCTTGGGATGATGTCTCTGTTGGGGCGATGGTGATATCATCTGAAGGAGGTTCAAAGTTTGAAGTGAGATGTTTTTCTTCATTTGACAAATAATACTTCTTTCTTATTAAGGTCTTATGAACAGAAATATTTTTACAAAAGTTCGGAAACGTGCAAATATGAATCACATTGCATTTTTTAAAAAAAGAATTGAAGGTGTAAAATCATTCTACAAATAATATCAGGGTGACCACTCAAATCCCATTTTCAAAAGTCCGACTTTTCAAATCGAAAACTGTTTATAAAATAATCGTCAAAATTTCTGTACAAATAAACAATAATGATAACAATTTGAGCAAAAAAAGAAATAATACTTTTAAAAATTCAAAAATGGGAGCACTCATAATAACATTTTTTAAACTTACAGGATTTATCATGGTTCTGAAAGCCCTTATCCAACATTAATAAGCCTTTATGGCCTACTTAAAACCTAAAATGTTACTAAGGTGGTTCCAAAAGAAAAAAAAGATAATGGAAAAAAGTTAAAAATAACTTTATGTTTAATTCAGTTCTGATTTTTTAAGAAACTCTTCAAACTGAGGACAGTCTTATTTTTTCTAAAAAATCAATATACCTTCGAATTTATGGAAAATATTTCTATCGGGCACTTTTTTATTTTTAAATGGAAATGGATATTTAGTTACCAAGTTGTCAGTATTTTACTTTTTCAATATTATTTCAATGAAAAATCCAGTTTGATAAGCTTTAAGTTTTAAGTTTTGTCACATATTTTTAATAAATTCAAAACGTCTTCACGTCAATATAGATCTGTGAATTGGCATTTTCATTTTTTTCAGAACCTCAAATTCTAATTATTTCTTTTCCAATAAAGTTTCAAATCAAAACCTTGTCAATACCAACCAACAAACAAAATTTCGAAAAAAACTGTTGGCAGTTACAGTGAAATTTAGCTCCAAATTTATTCAAAAATATATCAAAAATGAAAACACTAAATATTTATACATATTTTTATGTATCATTCAGTAGAAGGTTTTTTTTCAAATAATTTTTCCTTCTCTTGGCAAATCCATTGTTTGAATATCCAATTACATCAAAATGAACTATAGTACAAATCATAGTTGAAAGGTACTCCAAAACTCTATTAGGTTATAAGAATTACGAAATTGTGAATTGATTATTTACTAATAAAAACAAATTGAATTGAATTGAAAATATCATTCAGAGAGACAACCAGAACATTTTTTTTTAAATAAATTTTAAGCTTTACAATGCACAAAAATTTAAGATTTATTTAAAAAAAAAATAAACATCATAGAGATGACTAATTGAAAATTATAATCCTAATTTATTTTTGTATATTTTTCAATTAACTTGAAAATAAATCAAACAAATTTGGATCATTAATCTGTGTTAAGAGGCAGTATTTGTAAATATTGCTCGGTTTGTTCTAGAGGTCTTATCGAGGTGCTACGATTTGGATGAAACTTTCAGCGTTTGTTTATCTATACATGAGATGAACTCATGCCAAATATGAGCCCTCTACGACAAAGGGAAGTGGGGTAAAACGGGCTTTGAAGTTTGAGGTACAAAAAACATAAAAAATCTTAAAATTGCTCGCATTTCCGTAAAACTTCATCAATTCCAACTCTCTTAGATGCATTTGAAAGGTCTTTTGAAGCACTTCAAAATGAGCCATAGACATCCAGGATTTGTTAAACTTTTTCTCATAGCTTTTGCAAATAACTGTTAAAAATTGATTTTTTTTAAAACCTTAATATCTTTTTGCAACAGCCTCCAACACCCATACTCCCATAGGTCAAAAGTTAGGTAATTTCATGGACTATAAGCCTACGGTAATAACTTTTTGGCCAATCGCAGTTTTTCTCATAGTTTTTCGATTTTTCTATAACAAACTTTTTACAACGTTAGTTTTTGCCCTGTAGGCTCCCATAGCGGCACTTTTTGGTCTCAATTTTGTCATATTCGGAATCCTCGAAAAATTTCACGTTAGTTAGAAGTATTGGAGTTGAAATTTTGATTTGAAAAATAATTAAATAAAACATTTTTGAAAAAAGAAAAAGATCTTATTTCCTTTTGATCAATACGTCAAATGCTGTATCAAGTAGGCGAAAACCTGTTTTACCCTTAATCCAACAAATTGTTAAAAAAAAATTAATTCGTTCTAAATAGCAATTTTTCCAATCAAATTTACAACTCCAAAACTTCTAACTAACGTGAAATTTTCCGAGGATTCCGAATATGACAAAATTGAGACCAAAAAGTGCCGCTATGGGAGCCTACAGGGCAAAAACTAACGTTGTAAAAAGTTTGTTATAGAAAAATCGAAAAACTATGAGAAAAACTGCGATTGGCCAAAAAGTTATTACTGTAGGCTTATAGTCCATGAAGTTACCTAAATTTTGACCTATGGGAGTATGGGTGTTGGACGCTGTTGCAAAAAGATATTAAGGTTTTAAAAAAATCAATTTTTAACAGTTATTTGCAAAAGTTAAGAGAAAAAGTCAAACCAATCCTGGTTGTCTATGGCACATTTTAAAGTGCTTCAAAAGACCTTTCGAATGCATCTAAGAGAATTGGAATTGATGAAGTTTTACGGAAATGCGAGCAATTATAAGATTTTTTATGTTTTTTCGAACTCAAACTTCAAAGCCCGTTTTACCCCACTTCCCTTTGTCGTAGAGGGCTCATATTTGGCATGAGTTCATCTCATGTATAGATAAACAAACGCTGAAAGTTTCATCCAAATCGGAGCACCTCGATACGACCTGTTACACATTGGTGAAAAACTCGCTCTTAAGCTCATAACTTAATAATCTTCCAATATAAATTAAGGATGTAATGTCTTAAATAGTCTTTTCATTCTTAAAAAAAAGTAAATTTAACCATAAATTTTCAGTTAGAAAAAAGTAAACTTAACCTTAAATTTACAGTTTGAGTGGAAAATTCTTAAGGGGTTACATACATGTAAATTGGCAAAAATTTCAAGGGTTGTTATGAGCACACACGTAGTATTTTTCAAATTTGTTTTCAGGGCATTAAAATTGCCGAGATATAGCTATTTCGAGTTGGCCGTTTCAAAAAACGGGTGCCACGATATCTCAACGTTGTGTTGACCAAATCGGCTCAAGATTTTGGTGAAGACTTACTAAACGGGTCCAGTGTGCATGACGAAGGCCGATTTTCAAAAGTTTATTTAAAAAAAGATAAAAATATTTTTCAGTTTTTCATAATTAAAATCAACAGTTTTTTTGATTTATGTGATATTTTAAAAACCTAAATTTCAGTCAATTTGGTCCATCCCATCTCGAGATATCGTGGCACCCGCAAATCAACTCGGTGTTTTGAGAAAAACGCTCACAAAGTTTGATGGTTCACTTTGCGCATGGCAAAACTTTAAACATAAATCGTCTTGGACTCACTTAAGAGCGAGTCCACGAGCAAAGCATACCCATCTCGCATCGACCTCACCAATCTGCCTGAAATTTTCAGGGATTGTTTGTTCATATAAAACTAGCATCTGGCCAAAATATGAGCACTCTAGGTCAACGGGAAGTGGGGCAAATCGGGACACAAAGTTTGAAGGTTCAAAAACGTAAAAATCTTAAAAAGGCTATAACTTAGGCAAAATTCAATTTAATTTCGAAATTCAAAATGCATCTTAAAGGGCTTTAAAAATGCAACAAAATGCAGGATAGAACATCCAAATTGGTTAATTCTAAAGGGAGTTATTGGCATTTTAGTGAAAAAATAGCATAATTTTCAAACTGAAATAAAAAAGTGTTTCATCCAGATATCAACTCGGATCGACCTGCAGCTTGTAGGGGACATCTGGGACTACCATCTGAGACTGAGACCGCTTTGGGTAAGGCAGTTTAACATATCAAATAGACACTTTTACTTTTAGTGAATTTTTTGGTAGTAAGTTTTTGCTCGGGGGACCCCTTAGATCCCATTTTCTGGTGATAATTTTATCATAATCGTGTTCCTGAGACAATTTCACAGAAGAAACATGCATTAAAATGTTTGTTTTCATCCATTTTAACCCTTTAAATAATAAAAGTTAAAAAAAACTTTGATTCACATTTATTGAAAATCAAGTTCGTTTCCAAGGATACTAGATGACACCAAAAAAAGCAGCTTCTTAATTTTTTTTATCTTTCATTTTTTAAAGGGTTAAAATGGTTGATAATATACATTTTGAAGTATGTTTCTATTGTGAAATTGTCTCAGGAACACGAATATGATAAAATTATCACCATAAAATGGGATCTAAGGGGTCCCCCGAGCAAAAATTTACAACCAAACAATTCACTAAAAGTAAAAGTGTCTATTCAATATGTTAAACTGCCTTACCCAACCCGGTCTCAGTCTCAGATGGTAGTTCCAGATGTCCCCAACAAGCTGCAGGTCGATCCGAGTTGATATCTGGATGGAACACTTTTTTATTTGAGTTTGAAAATTATGCAATTTTTTCACTAAAATGCCAATAACTCCCTTTAGAATTAACCAATTTGGATGTTCTATCCTGCATTTTGTTGCATTTTAAAGCCCTTTAAGATGCATTTTGAATTTCGACATTAAATTGAATTTTGCCTAAGTTATAGCCTTTTAAGATTTTTACGTTTTTGAACCTTCAAACTTTGTGTCCCGATTTGCCCCACTTCCCGTTGACCTAGAGTGCTCATATTTTGGCCAGATGCTAGTTTTATATGTACAAACAATCCCTGAAAATTTCAGGCAGATTGGTGAGGTCCAAACGACGTCCCATACAAAGGGGTATGCCCTGTTCGTGGACTCGCTCTTAAATCATCAAATATCTCTATGAAACATCACCTTTTGAAAGGATTTAATAAATAATCGGAATTTTTTTATTTGAGGTTTTTACATGTATGTAACCCCTTAATCGACTTTCTCTGATCGAACTTAAATTTGAGAGAGCTGTTTTTACTTTCAAAACATGCAAGAATCTCGTACAGTCCAGACTCGATTATCCGAAGTTCGATTATCCGAAGGTTTGTGTGAGACTTCGGATAATCGAATCACGAACAAAAAAAAAATGTTTTCATATTTTTTTATTTTAGGGGTCATACCTAAGCTCAACACGAAACAATTTTTTTTCGTGATTCGATTATCCGAAGTTTCGATTATCCGAAGTGAAAGTTTTCCGAGCCCTTCGGATTATCGAGTCTGGACTGTATTTCATCAAAATTGTGCCAAAGTTTTGTGATCTTCATATTTTTTTTACCGAAACCCAAAAATTTATGTGATTCGATTGGATTAATTCATGTACCTTTGTCAATGTTTTGAAAAAAAGTTTTTGCTGGAATAATCTTTCTCTATCCATCCGTGTTAATTTGTGTTATGTCCCAACCATTTTAAAGCAATTTGTTGCAACTATTGCTAACATGATAAACAATCTATTGATAATATGATAAACAATGTAAAAATCACGCAAAAATGATCACGAAAAAACTAAAATTTCTGAAAAATTGAGCTGAAGAGGATTATAGTCCAGACTCGATTATCCGAAGGCGTTAGCAAAATTCAGATAATCGAATCACGAAAAAAAAAATTTTTTTTTTCATTGCCTTACTTTTTATTGTTGAGCTTTAGTATGATCCTTTAACTACTCTAAAATGATTTAGAGTTTTTAAATCCAAGATGGTGGCCAAAATGGTAATGATGAAATAATGAAAAATTTCATTTTTTTTTTTAAATTTACAGGCAATCAATAATTCAAATTTGACTAAAACGGGGTCGCATAACTCGAATTTTATGTTTAAAGTTAGGATAAAAATCGATTTTATTTTGTTTCTGGTTCGAATATCCAAAGTCCCATACAAACTTTCGGATATTCGAATTTTGGATAATCGAGGCTTCGGATAATCGAGTCTGAACTGTAAACTATGAAAAAAGTAGGGATATTTTTTTTATAAATGATGGAGGTAAATTGAAATATTGTCTCTACTTCGGATTTAAATTTTAAGAAAAATCAATGTAACTTTTTTTCGAAATGTGTTTTGAAATTGATAGAAAACATCTAGATAAACGTTGTTTATCGATTACTTTTGCATTTTTCATCAAATCAAACGTTTTAGGGAATTTTTTAAATTTTGAATTTTGCAACAAAGCACAATGGCCAAATAATTATTCACAAATTCGCTAATTTTGTACATTTTTTACCTTTCGTGTTTCTATTTTAAGAAAAGTTAATTATGCTTGAAATTTAATAGTTTAAAGTAGGGTTAGTGAATGTTCACGATTTCGCGGATAGCGTGAAATTCGTGAAATTTTAAGATGTCCGTGAAATCCCGTGAAATTTATTAATTTCTCAAATCATTGCTTGGAAATAACAACAGAATAAACATTTCATCCACGAAGACTTTTTAAGTAAATTTTAATAGTTTTCAAAAGCAAAAAAAAGTGAACTCTATGAATAGTTCAATGATGTTAACAAAAATCAGTAAAAGAAAAAAATATATTCACGAAATCATCAAGAAAAATCAAAAGAGAAGAATCAAATTTTAATAGTTTTAAAAAGCCAAAAAAAGTGAACTCTATGAATAGTTCAATGATGTTAACAAAAATCAGTAAAAGAAAAAAATATATTCACGTAATCATCAAGAAAAATCAAAAGAATGGTATGATCAATCATTTGATTGCTTTTTTTTAACCAAAACATGTTAAAATTGTCTAAACAAGTATTTTGTGATCGAAAGATTGCACAGATTTTTTAAAATGAATTGATCCATTTAAAAGATTAATTGAATAGTATTTTTGATCTTTAAAGACCATTTCAGATTTTTACTGAGTCCTGTTTAATTTTTACGTTCTTTTTTTGTTTGTTTTCTTTGGAAGTAAAAAAATCCAGTTTTTTGTTTGTGCTGTTCTGATTTTTAATAACAATTTGAAGATTTCGTTACAGATTACATTATTTTTGGTTTTTTACTTTTCATTATAGTTTTTGAAAAGTGAGAAACAATCCTCTAGAAATAATTTTACTGCTTACATTACTTTAAAAAAGTTATTTTAATTATTTTGGCTAGACAAGATTTTTAAATCTTGCTTTGATATGTAATTCAATAAAATGTTAAAAGATGAATAGCAAAAACTATTTAGCTATATTAGTCGAATATTAAAAAAAAAGCGTTTCAATAACTGAGAATACGCCCTACATTTTGTTCTAAATTATTTATAGAACTCATCCATGAAGCAATGGATTTTTTTTGAAATTAAAAAAAGTTTTTTTTGTGTCACGTTTAAATTAAGTGAAGGATTTTTATTAGCTTATTGAAAAATAATATTTAATGAAGCATAAAAAGTAGTTTCTGTAATGTTTACATAAAATGTTCAGGGTTATATGAACATTTTTAACGATCCGCGAAATTTCCGTGAAATTTGGTGTTTTGAAATCAGTGTCCCCGTGAAATTTGCAATTTTTGAGCGTGAAAAATCACTAAGCCTAGTTAAAAGTATAGCTTAGTAGTTAATAAATAGTTAGTTATTTATTTTTGATATATATGTTTGATTAAGTATAATTTAAATTTAAAGTTAAAGATCTAATAGAATACCTTAATTACAAACACTAATTACTTTGTAAAACAAAAACTTCCAAAAATATCAGTTAGACAACATTTGCTTCAAGTCACGGTTATCACTTCCATAAATCTCGTTTCATTGACATACGATGACAAATTTAAATTTAATAGTCCCCCCCTTCCTCGTCGCGGTCACACATGTGTAACCAAGTCAATTCACAAACAGTCACAAATTGGCAAACTGTCGAATCCTTTTTTCTGGAGAAAAAGAGACAGCAACCCAGCTCGATTGCTCTCGAAAACGAGAGCGAAAGCCACTCAAATCACCATGCAAACACAAAAGTCAGAGCGCTCTCTAGATCAATGCGCTTAGATTGCATAATTTTCTCGTGAATGAGCCGTGAGTCGCACACCGACTCACTGCGTTCTTAGTCATCGCGCACACACACACACACACACTCACCCGCTCACTAGAAATGGTGAGCTAAGCAGGTTCGCTGATCTCGCTGTGGACGGGCAGTCTGCTTCGGAACGGCGACCAGATCGGAAGAACTTTTCGCGCGCCTGAGTGAGTGATTCGTGATCGGCTTCTCGGTGACACGCGCGTGAAATTTTCAAAGTGTTTTGCTTGGGGCTCGTTTGAGCGATTAAAACAAGATCGAGGGAAAAAGAAGAGGGGGAAATACAGCGGGAAGAAAGTGAGAGTGACAAATTGCGTGTGCAACCTGAAACGAAAGCGGGCCCTTCCTCGTTTGAGGTTGAAGGGGTTTTTTTTTGAGAAATTTTCGTGAAGAAGAACAAGGTTGTGTTTGTACCATGTTTTGAAGTGTTTCTGGCAAATTTAAAGTATTTTAGGTGAACAAAATATCAAACAAAACAAAAATTATATAAAATGTTTACTTTTTTTAAATTTTTGTTTCAAAACCATTCAAAACATCAATGGAAATTGACGTGTAATCAACTTAACGCAAGAGCAATTCTCTGAGATTTCGGTCATTCGATTTTTTTTTGTATTTTTTATTCCGGCTGAAACTTTTTTGGTGCTTTCGGTATGCCCAAAGAAGCCATTTTGCATCATTAGTTTGTCCATATAATTTTCCATACAAATTTGGTAGCTGCCCATACAAAAATGATATGTGAAAATTCAAAAATCTGTATCTTTTGAAGGAATTTTTTGGTCGATTTGGTGTCTTCAGCAAAGTTGTAGGTATGGATATGGACTACACTGAAAAAAAATGATACACGGTAAAAAAAATTTGGTAATTTTTTTATTTAACTTTTTGTCACTAAAACTTAATTTGCAAAAAAACACAATTTTTAATTTTTTTTATTTTTTGATATGTTTTAGAGGACATAAAATGCCAACTTTTCAGAAATTTCCAGAATGGGCAAAAAATCTTTGACCGAGTTATGATTTTTTTAATCAATAAAGTTTTTTTCAAAAAATCGAAATATTGGTCGCAAAAATTTTTCAACTTCATTTTTCGATGTAAAATCGAATTTGCAATCAAAAAGTACTTTAGTGAATTTTTGATAAAGTGCACCGTTTTCAAGTTATAATCATTTTTAGGTAACTTTTTTGAAAATAGTCGCAGTTTTTCATTTTTTAAAAATAGTGCCCATGTTTGCCCACCTTTGAAAAAAATATTTTTGAAAAGCTGAGAAAATTCTCTATATTTTGCTTCTTCGGACTTTGTTGATACGACTCTTAGTTGCTGAGATATTGCCATGCAAAGGTTAAAAACAGGAAAATTGATGTTTTCTAAGTCTCACCCCAACAACTCACCATTTTCTAATGTCGATATTTCAGCAACTATAGGTCCGATTTACAATGTTAAAAGATGAAACATTCGTGAAATTTTCCGATCTTTTCGAAAAAAATATTTTCAAACATTTTAAATCAAGACTAACATTTCAAATGGGCGTAAAATTGAAAGTTTGGCCCGTTTGAAATGTTAGTCTTGATTTTAAATTTTTGAAAATATTTTTTTCGAAAAGATCGGAAAAATTCACGAATGTTTCATGTTTTAACATTGTAAATCGGACCTATAGTTGCTGAAATATCGACATTAGAAAATGGTGAGTTGTTTGGGTGAGACTTAGAAAACATCAATTTTCCTGTTTTTTAACCTTTGCATGGCAATATTTCAGCAACTAAGAGTCGTATCAACAAAGTCCGAAAAGGCAAAATATAGAGAATTTTCTCAGCTTTTCAAAAATATTTTTTTCAAGCGTGGGCAAACATGGGCACTATTTTTAAAAAATGAAAAACTGCGACTATTTTCAAAAAAGTTACCTGAAAATGGTGATAACTTGAAAATGGTGCACTTTATCAAAAATTCACTAAAGTACTTTTTGATTGCAAATTCGATTTTACATCGAAAAATGAAGTTGAAAAATTTTTGCGACCAATATTTCGATTTTTTGAAAAAATCTGTATTAATTCAAAAAATCATAACTCGGTCAAAGATTTTTTGCCCATTCTGGAAATTTCTGAAAAGTTGGCATTTTATGTCCTCTAAAACATATCAAAAATAAAAAAATTAAAAATAGTGTTTTTGCAAATCAAGTTTTAGTGACAAAGTTAATTAAAAAATCACCAATTTTTTTACCGTGTATCATTTTTTTTCAGTGTAGTCCATATCCATACCTACAACTTTGCTGAAGACACCAAATCGATCAAAAAATTCCTTCAAAAGATACAGATTTTTGAATTTTCACATATCATTTTTGTATGGACAGCTACCAAATTTGTATGGAAAATTATATGGACAAACTAATGATGCAAAATGGCTTCTTTGGGCATACCGAAGGCACCAAAAAAGTTTCAGTCGGATTAAAAAATACAAAAATTAAAATTAAAGAAAAAAGACCGATTCCGTAGAGAACTGCTCATCATTAGTTTGTCCATATAATTTTTCATACAAATTTGGCAGCTGTGCATACAAAAATTATACATGAAAATTCAAAAATTTGTATCTTTTGAAGGAATTTTTCGATCGATTCGGTATCTTCGGCTAAGTTGTAGGTATGGATAAGGACTACACTGAAAAAAAAAAAGATGAATGGTAAAAATTGTTTTGCTGATTTTTTATTTCACTTTTTGTCACTAAAACTTGATTTGGAAAAAAACACTATTTTTTTTCTGATATGTTTTAGGCGACATCAAATGCCAACATTTCAGAAATTTCTAGAACAGGCAAAAATCTTTGACCGAGTTATGGATTTTTGAATCAATACTGATTTTTTCTATAAATCGAAATATTGGTCGCTTAAGTTTTTCAACTTCATTTTTCGATGTAAAATTAAATGTGCAAGCAAAAAGTTCGTTAGTGAAATTTTGATAAAGTGCACCGTTTTAAAGTTATAGCCATTTTTATGTAATTTTTTGAAAATAGTTGAACTTATTCACTTTTTAAAATTAGTGCCCATGTTTGCCCACTTTTGAAAAATATATTTTTGAAAAGCTGAGAAAATGTTTAATATTTTGCTTTTCTGAACTTTGTTGATATGACCCTTAGTTGCTGCGATATTGCCATACAAAGATTTAAAAACAGGAAAATTGATGTTTCCTAAGTCTCACCCAAACAACTCACAATTTTCTAATGTCGATATCTTAGTAACTAATGGTCCGATTTTCAATGTTAAAAAATAAAACATTGGTGAAATTTTTCGATCGCTTCAAAATAAAATATTTTGAATTTTTTTGAATCAAAACTAACATTTAAAACAGGCCAAACATTCAATATTTCGCCCCGTTGAAATGTTAGGCTTGATTAAAACAAATTTAAAATATTTTTTTCGAAAAGATCAGAAAATTTTACGATCGTTTCATATTTTAACATTGAAAATCGGACTATTGATTGCTGAAATATCGACATTAAGAAAATAAGAGTTTGGCTGATTGTGAAACTTTATAAAACGGCAAAAGTTTTATTTTTTCGAAAGGCTTAAAATTTAAGTTGATATTCAAAAAACTTGAAAAATATTTGCAACGGACTAACACAAGCATGCTAAAATTTATGTTTTGAAGCTTGTTTGTAACGAGAAATGGCTTTGAATATAATCTTTTTACACTTTTTTGAGAAAAAAAAAACATTTTTAAATATTTTTCATGAGAGAAAGTTGAGTATTGTTTGGATAAAATGTTACAAATAGTTCAGATTCAAAGGTATTATGCATTTCACTTATTATTAGTACGAATTCCAGCAAAAAAAAATAAACTGAAATTAACCTTAAAAAAAATCAAAGACCTGTTGTGGATAAGTTAAAAATAAAAATAGTAGAAATTAAAAACTTGCTAAGATGTTGCTCCAGAAGTTCGGATGGTAGCAATTTTTTAGTTAGACATCCATATTTAGAGCAATAAATTCAAATTACAAAAAAAAAAATCAACCAGAAACTTTGTGTTTAAAGCGTTTAGAAAACTAAAAAAACTAACCTAGCAGGTCAAGCACTGACGAATTTCTGAGTAGCTTAAGTTTTTCGTCACGTTTTTCATCACGCTTTTTGTTTACTTTCATATCTTCTCTTGTCAATTTGAAAGATGACATGTTTTCTTTTCACTGCTTGCAGGGTGGCAAGACATTATTTGCCTTCGAAAGTGAAAAATTCTTTTTTTGATTCTTCATAATTGAGCTTAAAATACCCTAAACCAACCCGTCATATTAGCTCGAATAATCTCGCGAATGAAGTTCACACTTCCTCATAACCGATTTTCCCGAAAACCCAAAACGCACCGATCTGCTAAACGATTTTGCCCCAGGCCGGCAATTCAGCGTGACACGGTTTTGGGCATCTCTTTCAACCGTGCGTCGCGTCGACGCCGAAATTTATTGCACAAAACAAGCAATAACTTGGCCATCGCCGTCGTCGTGACACTTTTGGCGTCATCATCGCTGCTGGTTGCGGCACATTGCTCATCAGCAGCAGCAGCCAACACGTGAAAATCACGCACGAACGCCTCACGAGTCGCGTCGCCACCTTGCCAGCTGAGCCGAGGAAAAATTAGCTTGCGAACGAGGGGTGTATCGATGGTTGAAATCAAATATTTTAATTTAAGGAAAATATTGTTTTCAAAATAATCAAGGTGTAAAGCAAAAATCATAAATTTTATTAAAATGTGACAAAACAGTCGTGATTCAAACTTAACCTCAATTTTTCAATGTCAGTTTGGTGACAACTGTCTACTAAGCAGTTCATCGTTTTGCATCCGCTAGTCTCAAAATAGTACAAACACACATCACATTCAGCGATCGTTTCCCGGAATAAAATGGAACCTCACTCCGACTCATACGCTCGGTGAGTCATTGCGGAGGTGGTGGCGCTATAGCAGATAAAGTCTTCACACAGTTGACTAATCTTGAGTAGCACCACCAGTTGTCGCAGTCTTAAGGACTCGATTATGTCATTTCAATCAGCTTTATGGCACTGAAAAGTGTTGGACGTTTTATTGCGAGTCGTTAAAAATGAAAATGGCAAGTTGTCGCCAATTAATTTGAGCCTATTTTAAATAGTATTTGGTTTTAAATTAAAAATCATGCTAAATTTATAAATGATTTTCATAAGAAAAACTCCAATGTTTTTGCCTTCCTCACCTTACTGAGGAAAGGCTTTATAATCACTCGAAAAATGAACTTATTAATTTGACCTCGTAGACCTTTCCAATGAGCCCAAAACATTGAAGATCTGACAACCCTGTCAAATGATGTCCGGGTCCCTTATGCAACCCGTAGTTAGTTAGATAATTGAAATACCTTTCAAATAAGTTTAAAACATCGAAGATCTGACAACCCTATCAAAAGTTATTAACACTTAAGTGTTATTTATACACTTCTTGGAGGCCGGATTTCGAATATTGTGATAGAAATATTGTCTGAATCTTCCATGCGAACTATCGTTGAATAGGTTTTTTTATCAGACCTTGCCGATGAGTCAGAAATATTGAAGGTCTGCGAACCCTATCAAAAGAAATGAGTAATAAAGTTGATTTGTTAAACAGGTTAAGGGGGAATGTTGCTATTTCTACTGGATGTATTGACTTTATGAATGTGAGGAAGGCACCAACCACCTAAAGGTGGATTAAGTAACGTTTTTAAATACTTTGTTGTTTAGAAATTATTCGCCATGATCAAACGACAATCAAACTTATTGATTTGAAATGATAAATTTTGCAATTCCGTTTTGAAAATACTAAATATTCTCAATACATAAGAATCATTACCAAAAAAACAGTTAATTTATTTTGGAATTCGGTTGATATTTTCAACAGAAAGAAAAACATTTAAACTAATAAGCGACCAATTTTCAGAGATACAAATTTCTGGCGAACTCCGGGAATATTTTTTTTTTTGAAAATTATTCTGATTTTGGTTTTGATAAATACTTTGCAATATAGTTGTATAGAACGATAATTTCAATGGTCAAAATGAGTGAAACGTAATCAATTACAATGGCGTAACCGCCTTTAAAAAAACATGCTCTTTCTAAAAAATATTAAAAATATATAATGTTATACGCTATCATTCAAATCAGACAATATATCAAAAAGTGATCAACATTAATGGTAAACAAAAACCTTTGAAAAAATCTATGTTATGATCTTGAACGAAAGGGGTTAATATCTTACAACATTTTTTGTTTAAAAAATAGGTTGACAAAAATAAAAGTTATTTTCATTCCATAATAGAGCAATTCTCTACGAACGGTATTTTTTCTTCAATCTTAATTTTTGTATTTTTTAATCCGGTTGAAACACTTTTGGTACCTTCGAATGCCCAAAGAAGCCATTTTGTATCGTTAGTTTGTCCATATAAATTTCCATACAAATTTGGCAGCTGTCCATACAAAAAAGATGCATGAAAATTCAAAAATCTGTATTTTTTGAAGGAAGTTTTTGATCGATTTGATAACTTCGGGAAAATTGTAGGTATAAATACGGACTTCACTGGAAAAAATGATGCACGGTAAAACAAATTGGGTAATTTTATATTTAATTTTTTGTCACTAAAACTTAATTTGCAAAAAAAACTCTATTTTTAATTTTTTTCATTTTTTGATATGTTTTAGAGGACATCGAATGCCAACTTTTCAGAAATTTCCAGGTTGTGCAAAAATCTTTAATCGAGTTATAAATTTTTCAATCAATACTGATTTTTTCAAAAAATCGAAATATTGGTCACAAAAAAATAATCACTTCATTTTTGATGTAAAATCGAATTTGCAATGAAAAGTTCTCAATTGAAATTTTAATTAAGTGTACCGTTTTCAAGTTGAAAAAAATATTTTTGAAAAGCTGAGAAAATTCTCTATACTTTGTTTTTTGAACTTTGTTGATACGACCCTTAGTTGCTGAGATATTGCCATGCAAGTGTTTAAAAACAGGAAAAATTATGTTTTCTAAGTCTCCCCAAACAACCCACCATTTTCTAATGTCGATATCTCAGCAACTAATGGTCCGATTTTCAATGTCAAAATATAAAATTTTCCGATCGCTTCGAAAAAAATATTTTCAAAATTTTCAAACCAAGACTAACATTTCAAAAGTGCGTATTATTGAATGTTTTTTAAAAAGATCGGAAAATTTCACGGATGATTCATATTTAAACATTGTAAATCGAACCATTAGTTGCTGAGATATCGCGTTAGAAAATGGTGGGTTGTTTGGGTGATACTTGGAAAACACCAATTTTCATGCTTTTAAACCTTTGCATGGCAATATCTCAGCAACTAAGGGTCTTAACAACAAAGTTCAAAAAAAGCAAAATATAGATAATTTTCGCAGCTTTTCAAAAATATTTTTTTCAAAAATGGGCAAACATGTGCACTAACTTAAAAAATGAAAAACTGCGACTATTTTCAAAAAAGTCACCAAAAAATGGATTTAACTTGAAACGGTACACTTTATCAAAATTTCACTTAAGTACTTTTTGATTGCAAAAATGAAGTTAAAATATTTTTGCGACCAATATTTTGATTTTTTGAAAAATCAGTATTGATTCAAAAATTCATAATTCGGTCAAAGATTTTTTGCACAACCTGGAAATTTCTGAATAGTTGCCATTTTAACATATCAACACATCAAAAAATAAAAAAAAAACTAAAATTAGTGTTTTTTTGCAAATCCAGTTTTAGTGACAAAAAGCTAAATAAAAGATCACCAAATTTTTTTTACCGTGTATCATTTTCTCTCAGTGTAGTCCATATCCATAGCTACAACTTTGCCGAAGACACCAAATCGATCAATCAATTCCTTCAAAAGATACACGGGGAAAAAAGAGTTCCCGAAATCGTGAACAAGCGTTCATGAAAATGGGAACCACGAACAAAGTGTTCAAATTTCATGGTACGTTTTTCAAAATCGTACCATGGGATTTGAACACTTTGTTCGGGGTTCCCATTTTCATGAACGCTCGTTCACGATGTTGGGAACTCTTTTTTCTCCGTGTACAGATTTTTGAATTTTCATACATCATTTTTGTATGGACAGCTGCCAAATTTGTATGGGAAATTTTATGAACTAACTAATGATGCAAAATGCCTTCTTTGGGCATACCGAAGGCACCAAAAAAGTTTCTGTCGAATTAAAAAATACAAAAATTAAAATTTGAAAAAAAAAAGACCGATTTCGTAGAGAATTGCTCAGAGAGAATGATGTAATTCTCCGACAACTAACATAGTAGTTGCCTACATCCTCTTCGATATCGTGAATCTTTGCTATAAGATGTAAAGAATCACTGTCACGAATCAGAGGTTTTATTTATATTTATTCAATACAGTCCAGACTCTGAATTCGATTAGCCGTAGGTTTGTTTGGTGCTTCCGATAATCGAATCATGAACCAAAAAAATCGTTTTTTCTTGCTTTTAACATCAAATTGGAGTTCTGTGACCACATTTGAGCTGTTTATTTTGTTATGCATACTTAGCATTTTTTTCAGTTTTTCAATGCCCCCATTTTGGCCGCAATAATGGATTTAAAAGTTAAAAAATATTTAAGAGAGATTTTCTAGGCCCCGTGAAAAAATATAATTTAACCCAAAAATTTCGAACTTCTTGTCACATTGACCTGATGCAAACAATGATCGAACTCGAGCTGTCACTGCCCTGCGAAGTATGTTGGCTGACATATCAAGCGGTCTGTCAAAAAAACCAGCTAGAAATCGCCTGACAATTTACTTTTGCTAAAAAGAGATAGGAAATCTGATGCAAACAAACGCCAGCTGCCATGTAAACATACTTTAAATGTGGTAGTAAATTTCTGAGTAGAAAGCCTTATTCAAGCCTAGCAATAATAAAAGAAAACGCAAAAAATCGTGGTTCGATTATCCAAAGATTCAACTATTCGAAGTGATATTTATTCGAGGTCTTCGGGTAATCGAGTCTGTAACACAACTGTAGTTGTGTTTGATATATTTGATATAAGAATAGTAACTGAAGCTCAATTTAAGTACCCAATTTGTTAAATTTAGGTGATTGGATTTTGAATAACTAATATCCTAAGCCGCAGTTTTGACCCTTAAACTTTTATACTTTGTAGTAAAATTTTGCAGACATTTGTAAGAAAAATCAAAAGAAGACGGCAACAATTTTTCGTGGTTCGATTATCTGAATAAACGATATCCAAGGAATATTTTTTTTTTTGCAAAAACTTAAGATAATCGAGTTTGTACTTGGGGTGTCCAGTATCACTCGAACTGGCAATTAATCAAAAATATCCTGCGTTTTCGACTGGTAATTGCGTTATTTATTAATTACACTCAAACCCCGATGGTTTGACACCAACTGTTGTCAAACGAACGGGGTCACGTTTTAGTTTGACACCCCTTTTACACGGAGTTCACACACACTAGCAAACGTTTGTTTTGATAATGTGCGTGATCGCCGTGTAAAAAGTGACAGTTCGTCACATTTTAGTTTGACTTTGACCAACCAACGGGGTACAAACTAAAAAAGTGTTAAACGAAAAAGTGACCAACCACCAGGGGTTGAGTGTACTTCGTAAGTTACAACCAATGACAGTAATTTCAAGTAATTCAGTCGTAATTGGAGTAGGTTTTCGAAATTTGGTTGGAAGAAAATGTGCTTTCAAATCTGTATTAGTTTGTTTGGTCTACCATAACGCTGACAAACCAGCTAAATAATTTAAATTTAAATTTTTACTCATGTTTGCAGCTTTCTGTTTGTGATGTGGTCAATATTTCGGTAACTTTCCAAAAATCCCAATTTTCCCTAACCAAATCTCGAATTTAATTTATTGGTTAGGTTTGATTCGGTCTTTACAAAAATATTAAACTTTAAATAAAGAAAAGTTTCTGTTCTCAAATTTTCCAACACCCAGTGCAAAACGAGATCGCTACACAATTTTCCCTCCCAATCTCGCAATCCTTGGTCCCAACGGGAGGCCGCCAAGCGTCCCATTTGGCAAAACAAAACTCCCATCGCTCCCTGCTGCTGCTACCGAAGAAGACATCATCAGCGTTGTCGTCGTCGCCGCAGCTTGATGAGGTAGTAAAAACAACAAATTCCTCTCCCTCTAGACTGAGACGTCAGTGCTGCGTTGACAGCCGTTGTAATGCACGGAATTTGGTTGGTTGGTGAACCGAGGCTCAAACATCCCGAGAGCAGAGTGCAATCTCTTGGTCTTGGTAAGAGGGTAATTGTGTGTGACACGGAAAGTGGGAAATTTGACAGTTGGTGCACCTTGAAAATGGAGAACCTTGGTGTTTGACAGTCAAGGTGGAGGTGCGTTTTCATGTTCTAGCTGTCGCAGTTTTTTCCGTGTTTTCTCAGCGCAATAAAAAAAAACGAAAAGTGAGGTAATCCAACGAGATAATCCTCGCCGTGAACCGACAATGGTTTATTTTTAAAGGCGTAGAAATTATTTCATCTGCTCGCCGCGGCCAGCAGCCGCGGTAAATTTGATTTGATTGATGGGCCACTTCTAAGTCCTAAAGTCAGAAGCTAAAGTGACTAAAGTCTCCTCTTTGAACCCGCTATTTTTGGCCAGTGAGCCAAACGGTGAGTGCATCACTGGTTGCATGCTGCCCACCGGAGTGAGGTTGTTTGACCAGCAAGAAGTTTGCACTTTGGTGCGAAATTGCCCACTTCTGATTAGTGAGCACACAAATTGACGTGCTGTGAAGTAGACTGCGGAAAGGAGGTAAATATTTACGTCTGAGCGGAACAGGACGGGCGTTAATTGGGTACATGACGGTACAAATTGACGGCGCGATTTTGAGATTAAATAAAGAAGATCTTCAATCTATTAAAAAGAATACTCTGCTGAACCTTACCACACTGTAGAATTCGCCAAACATCCTGTCACTTATCGATCTTGGCACGCCTGTCAAATGAAATTCATCCAAGTAGGCAATTTCACGGCTGTCCGCTCCAAATCAGCGCACAGTAGCGTCGCAGGACGTCTCAATCGCCTACTCAGCAAAACTCACAGCCGGCGGGCGCGTCTTCTCCGTCCAGCGCGACCAAACCCGCCGCCTGCTCCGTCGATCAGAGAATGTCAGTCAATGTCAATGGGATTACCTCTCCATCCGCGTGGATACCAAAACAAAACAAAACAAACCCCCGCCGTTGGAGAGAGTAAACAGCCGGTGACACTCAACTCCACCCGCAAACTCACCCGCTCACCACTCACTGCTCACACGCACAGCATCCAACTCGCGTTGCTGTTTATTTTGGTCTTCATCAAAAAGTTTGATGCGATTATCGCCTGGTTGCGATTTTTCGGGGCCTGCTTTGACAAAGCGGCCGGTCACCTGCAGCGCAGACATCTCCCCAGACATTGCGTGTTTTGGTTCCGTGACATACTGCGATGTTGATGTCATTCTCGAACATTCGGTAATGCTCTCGCGAGGTCACTTTGCAACAGCTGGAACCTCTCTGCGCGAACCGTTACAGCGTCAAGTGGCACCACACAGTTTGGGAACGGCCATTGACCCGGACCGATAATTGGGTTTCTCCCGGCGGCGAAGGGTGCTTGAACGGTCCGGCAACTCATTAGCCGTTTTGGCGAACCATCTTGAATGAATCGACTTCGAGGGGGATTAAGTGTTGAGACCACACTGCTTGGGTTCGGCAATTAGCGGTCAACGCCTACGTTGATCGATTTATGGGTACGGTTAGAGACGAGGCATGACTTTCTCTAAACGCTGGCTTTTTTTTTTGTATCAATTTTCAGATCTTCACCATGTTCAAACTTGCCGCAGTTGTGCTGATCTTCAGCTTGGTGGAAGCTAACCGCTTCCGTTCAGAGTATCCCGGACCGTACTGCGCCTCGCGGCGTTACGACAAATGCTGCCACGACCGACAGGACGGCTGTGCACAGCCCATTTCTAGTGAGTTGAGCCCGCAATATCTCAAGAAGTAAAACCTAATCTACAAATTATGTTTATACAGCGACCCTCTGCTACTGTGACGAGTTCTGCGAGCGTGGCGACCACGGCGATTGCTGTCCGGACTACGAGGAGGTCTGTCTGGGGATAGTTCCGCCGGAACCGCTACAGGAGGCCTGTTCCCACAAGGGTCACAGCTTTACGCCGTTCGATCCGCCGGTCGTGGACAACTGTAACACTTGGTGAGTATAAATTCCTAAAGATGAGTTGAGGTTCTAACCGAGAATTGCCCTCTGCCAGCAAATGCCAAAACGACGGCACGGTCAGCTGCACGGACGACGTCTGCCTGGTGGACGACGCGCTGCTCCGGCAGCTGCACCACCTGGAACGCTCGATCGGCTGGCAGGCGACAAACTACAGCGAATGGTGGGGCCACAAGTACGACGAGGGCAAGACCTTCCGACTGGGCACGTTCTACCCCAAGTTCAAGGTCAAGTCGATGAGCCGGCTGACCAACGGCCAGGAGCATCTGCCGACGCACTTTGACGCCACCACGTACTGGCCGGGCTTCATCGGGGAGGTCAAGGATCAAGGTTAGTGGTTTTGATGCTCTCATAAAACTCCTTACTATACTTGTTTGTTCGTAGGATGGTGCGGATCTTCCTGGGCTCTGTCGACCGCTTCCGTTGCGTCGGATCGCTTCGCCATCCTGTCCAAGGGTCGCGAGATCGTACAGTTGGCCCCGCAGCAGATCATCTCCTGCGTCCGAAGAAGTCAGGGTTGCAGTGGAGGACACCTGGATACCGCCTGGAACTACGTCCGGAAAGTTGGGTGAGTCCAGCTACATCTCGTTTGTCTCTGTAGATCCTAATGCAAAGCTTTCCGCAGAACCGTCAACGACGAGTGCTACCCGTACATTTCCGCCCAGAACGCGTGCAAGATCCGCCCGTCGGACACGCTGATCACCGCCAACTGTGACCTGCCCACGAAGGTGGACCGCACCAACATGTACAAGATGGGGCCGGCCTTCAGCCTGAACAACGAAACCGACATCATGATCGAGATCAAGAAGCACGGACCGGTGCAAGGTGCGTGATCCTGCAGCTTTTTAAAATTCAAGAATTTTCAAAATTACTTAAATTTACAGCCATCCTGCGCGTCCACCGGGACTTCTTCTCGTACAAGAGCGGAATCTACCGCCACTCGGCGGCCTCGTCGGCGGGAGATGAGCGCGCCGGGTACCACTCAGTGCGGCTGATCGGCTGGGGAGAGGAGCGCAACGGCTACGAAACGACCAAGTACTGGGTGAGTGCCATGAGTGGTCGGTTGCATACCTGAAGGCGTTTGCGTTGCATGCATTGAATTGGGTGACAGAATTCAATGCATGGCAACGTGAGAGTTTTGACAGTTGACTGAGTTGACAGATTTTGTGCTTACCAGCTGACATTTCACCTAACCTGAAAAGTTTGTACTTACCCAGTTTTACTTCAAAATCTATGAGATTAAACTATTAGGAACCTCGACTTTGAAGTCCGTAATAGTAACGTCCCTCCCCCTCCTTCTTCCCAGGTCGCCGTCAACTCGTGGGGCCGCTGGTGGGGCGAGAACGGTCGCTTCCGGATCGTCCGCGGCCAGAACGAGTGCGAAATCGAGAGCTACGTGCTGGCGTCGCTGCCGTACGTGCACCAGCAGGTCAAACCGATGCGGCAGGTCGGCGAGCTGCAGGAGATGATCGTCGGAACCGGGTACGTTCCGCACCCGAGCCGGCGGTACCCGCCGTACGGCCGCCGGTCCGGTTGAGCGACGCGTCACGTGCCACGGAGAGAAAATGTACAGTATTAACTATTAGGAAGAAGAGAAAAAAAAGCTGCAGCAGCACCCTTTGACAGCTGCGTATTTACTCAAACAGAAAGGCAAAAAGATTGTTTCGAATTGTGAAAAAAAACGAAAAAAAACTGCCCAATTTTATGTCCGATAAGCGAACGACGACGTTTCGAAGAGCACTAGTCGACAAATGCAAAGTAAAGCAAAAAAAAGTGTATTCAGCAAAAAGTGTTCAAATTCTCAACAAGTCAAAAAGAAAAAAAACAATTTCGCGTTTAGGGTTCCGCTAGTGTTAAGGATAATGGTTAAGCTTCCAAGCCCAGCAGCTTTGCTCTGTGTAAAAAATTCTGTGGTGCCAAATTCGATTGATATATCAGTGTCTTGCACAGTGAGAGACGAAATGTGTAGAATCTAAATTCCATGATGAACATTTGTAGCACGTCTGCGGACGATTGAAAACCCCCTTACTTGTTCCCTTCCTGTCTTTCTGTTGTAGTGTTTTTAGAGTATATAATATGTAAACATAGATATATTATAATTAAACCCAAGTCGAGACAGATTAGTAGTTTTATGTAAATCTCCAACGTTGTATCGTACTTTTATTTGTTTAAATAAATGTGTTCAGAAACGGATCGTTTGAATTTGATTGTGTTGCATGGCTTGGGGATGTTGTCTCGAAAATGTGTCGCGCAACACTTTTGCACGTGATGTGGCTCGGTTTTGTCGATGAGGCATCCATTTATAGAAAGAAGGTGTTCTTTGATGTTGAATTTGATTGCATCGTTACAAAGAAATGTTTTCAAATAAAATATGTTTACAATTTTTTACTTTGTGGGGGCCTTCCCTATGACCAAAAAAGCAATTTTCGATAGAAATTGTTTTTTGCAGAAAATATCATAAAAAAAATAAAAACTAACAACTAACAACTAACAACTAACAACTAACAACTAACAACTAACAACTAACCACTAACCACTACCAACTAACAACTAACAACTAACAACTAACAAATAACAACTAAAAACTAACAACTAACAACTAACAACTAACAACTAACAACTAACAACTAACAACTAACAACTAACAACTAACAACTAACAACTAATAACTAACAACTAACAACAAACAACTAAAAACTAACAACTAACAACTAACAACTAACAACTAACAACTAACAACTAATAACTAACAACTAACAACTAATAACTAACAACTAACAACTAACAACTAACAACTAACAACTAACAACTAACAACTAACAACTAACAACTAACAACTAACAACTAACAACTAACAACTAACAACTAACAACTAACAACTAACAACTAACAACTAACAACTAACAACTAACAACTAACAACTAACAACTAACAACTAACAACTAACAACTAACAACTAACAACTAACAATTAACAACTAACAACTAACAACTAACAACTAACAACTAACAACTAACAACTAACAACTAACAACTAACAACTAACAACTAACAACTAACAACTAACAACTAACAACTAACAACTAACAACTAACAACTAACAACTAACAACTAACAACTAACAACTAACAACTAACAACTAACAACTAACAACTAACAACTAACAACTAACAACTAACAACTAACAACTAACAACTAACAACTAACAACTAACAACTAACAACTAACAACTAACAACTAACAACTAACAACTAACAACTAACAACTAACAACTAACAACTAACAACTAACAACTAACAACTAACAACTAACAACTAACAACTAACAACTAACAACTAACAACTAACAACTAACAACTAACAACTAACAACTAACAACTAACATCTTAACAACTAACAACTAACAACTAACAACTAACAACTAACAACTAACAACTAACAACTAACAACTAACAACTAACAACTAACAACTAACAACTAACAACTAACAACTAACAACTAACAACTAACAACTAACAACTAACAACTAACAACTAACAACTAACAACTAACAACTAACAACTAACAACTAACAACTAACAACTAACAACTAACAACTAACAACTAACAACTAACAACTAACAACTAACAACTAACAACTAACAACTAACAACTAACAACTAACAACTAACAACTAACAACTAACAACTAACAACTAACAACTAACAACTAACAACTAACAACTAACAACTAACAACTAACAACTAACAACTAACAACTAACAACTAACAACTAACAACTAACAACTTTTTTTTTTTTTTTTTTTTAATTTATATTTATTCAAATTTCTTTTTCATGTACATTCATTCAGTTAAAATATTATTGAGTGTCCAATCACAAACGATGACTTTTCACCTCAATTTTAAATACTAGCAACTTTCATTTATTCATGAAATATTGTAGCTTTCGCTATTCAGTGATTTCAAATGTAGGAGGTCCTACATGTACAAAAGGGAAAAGGGATACCTTAAAACTAACTTATATACTATATAAAGAGCGGATCAATGCAGCTGAAGACTGCAATGATTTTTGTCGAAATGCATCAATTATCTTATTGGACATAACATCCAAAGTGTCAACTTCGGCTAATTGATGAAGTTCACTGGTGCTGAACCAGGGAGGAAGTTTCAGAATCATTTTCAGAATTTTGTTCTGAATCCTCTGAAGTTTTTTCTTCCTGGTTAAGCAACAGCTTGTCCAGATCGGCACAGCATAAAGCATGGCAGGTCTGAAAATTTGTTTATAAATTAACAGTTTATTCTTGAGACAAAGTCTAGAATTCCTGTTTATAAGTGGATACAAACATTTAATATATTTGTTACATTTAACCTGGATACTTTCAATGTGATCCTTGTAAGTAAGGTTTTTGTCAAAAGCAAGTCCAAGATATTTCACTTTATCCTCCCACTTTAAATTTACCTCATTCATCTTTATAATGTGATGACTTTTTGGTTTAAGAAAATCAGCCCTTGGTTTGTGAGGGAAAATAATAAGTTGAGTTTTGCAGCATTTGGAGTAATTTTCCATTCTTTCAAATAAGAATTGAAAATATCCAAGCTTTTTAATCTTCTTGTGATGACACGAAGGCTTCTGCCTTTGGCGGAGATGCTTGTGTCATCAGCAAAAAGTGATTTCTGACATCCTTGGGGCAAATCAGGCAAGTCAGAAGTAAAAATATTGTATAAAATTGGACCCAAAATGCTTCCTTGAGGGACGCCAGCACGTACAGGTAGTTGATCAGATTTGCTATTCTGATAACATACCTGCAGAGTACGATCCGTCAAATAATTTTGAATAATTTTCACGATATAAATCGGAAAATTAAACCTTTTCAATTTCGCAATCAAACCTTTATGCCAAACACTGTCAAATGCTTTTTCTATGTCAAGAAGAGCAGCGCCAGTAGAATAGCCCTCAGATTTGTTGCTTCGAATTAAATTTGAAACTCTCAACAACTGATGAGTAGTTGAATGCCCAAGGCGAAATCCAAACTGCTCATCAGCGAAAATTGAATTTTCATTAATGTGCGTCATCATTCTATTAAGAATTATTCTTTCGAATAATTTACTAATAGATGAAAGCAAACTAATGGGCCGATAGCTTGAGGCTTCAGCAGGATTTTTATCCGGTTTCAAAATCGGAATTACTTTGGCATTTTTCCAACTACTGGGAAAATATGCCAAATCAAAACATTTGTTGAAAATTTTGACCAAGCAACTTAAAGTTGCTTCTGGTAATTTTTAATTAAAATGTAAAAATGCCATCCTCACCAGGGGCTTTCATATTTTTAAATTTTTGATAATAGATTTTATTTCATTCAGATCCGTATTAAAAACTTCATCTGATGAAAATTCTTGTTCAACAATATTCTGAAATTCTATTGAAATTTGATTTTCAATAGGACTCAAAACATTCAAGTTGAAATTATGAGCACTCTCAAACTGCTGAGCAAGTTTTTGAGCTTTTCCCCATTAGTTAATAGAATATTATCACCATCTTTTAAAGAAGGGATGGGTTTTGAGGTTTCTTAAGAACCTTTGAAAGTTTCCAAAAGGTTTGGAATAAGGTTTAATTTGTTCGACATCTCTTGCGAACTTTTCATTTCGCAGGAGAGTGAATCTGTGGTCAATAACCTTTTGCAAATCTTTTGAATTCGCTTCAGTGCAGGATCACGAGAACGTTGATACTGTCTTCGGCGAACATTTTCAGACGAATCAGAAGCTGAAGATCGTCATCAATAATGGGAGAATCAAATTTGACTTGGACTTTAGGAATAGCAATATTCCTAGCATCCAAAATTGCATTAGTTAAAGATTCCAAGGCTGAATCAATATCAGCTTTGGTTTCTAAAACAAAATCATGATTTAAATTATTCTCAATATGATGCTGATACCTGTCCCAATTAGCTTTGTGGTAATTAAACACAGAACTATTGGGTCTGGTAACTGCTTCATGAGAAAGTGAAAAAGTTACTGGAAGGTGATCAGAATCAAAATCAGCATGAGTCACTAAAGGACCACAATACTGACTTTGATTTGTCAAAACCAAATCAATTGTTGATGGATTTCTAACAGAAGAAAAGCAAGTTGGCCCATTCGGGTATAAAACCGAATAAAGACCAGAAGTGCAATCTCTGAACAGAATTTTACCATTGGAATTTACTTTTGAATTATTCCAAGATTGGTGTTTGGCATTAAAATCACCGATGATCAAAAATCGAGATCTATGCCGAGTAAGTTTATTCAAATCCCCTTTGAAATAATTTTTATTTTCCCCAGTGCATTGGAATGGCAAATATGCAGCTGCAATCATAATTTTCCCAAAAGAAGTTTCAAGTTCAATGCCCAAACTTTCAATAACTTTTAACTTAAAGTCACGTAACGTGCTATAAGTCATACTACGGTGGATAACTATTGCAACTCCACCGCCATTTCGATTCATTCGGTTATTAGTTATAACTTTATAATCTGGATCACTTTTCAAATAAGTGCCAGTTTTTAAAAATGTTTCGGTTATAACAGCAACATGCACGTTATGAACTCGTAAAAGTTGAAAAATTCATTTTCTTTCGCTTTTAAAGAGCGAGCATTAAAATTCATAATATTGATGGAATTACTTAGATCCATGATTAAACTTCAGGGTAAGAACAACATCATTCGCAAATTTTAATCCAATCTGGATTGCTTCCATCATGGATGTAGCATTACTCATTGTTTGAATCAAACCAAACAGTGAGTTTTGCAAAAAGTCATTTTTCAAACGTAACATCGCCGAGATCAGAAGATCCCAAAGCGTTGCCAGCAGAAACATTTTCAAATGAGATTTGAGGTACCTGCCCAATTTCAGAAAGATTGGTAGAGGATTTAAAATTCGTGGATGAACCCGAAACGACGTTAGCATAAGAAATGCCATTGTTGTTACCTAACTTTTCCACGGTAGGGGTATTTCTAGAATTGTTCGAGTGAGACAGCACGAACGTTTGATTTAAAGATGCAGGTACAACCTGACTTTGAGAAAATTTCGGTTTGGATTTCGGCTGATGCTTAGCACGAGAATCCAAAACCTTTTTCTGATGGGGCAATCCCAAAAATTTGATTTGTGATTTCCACCACAATTTGCACATTTAAATTGGGTGACTTCTTTCACGGGACAATTGTCCTTGTCGTGAGAAGAATCCCCGCAAACCATGCATTTTGGAACCATGGCGCAATGATCAGTACCGTGACCGAATGCCTGGCAACGCCGGCACTGGGTCAGATTCTGGCCATTACCGCCATGTTTCTTAAAATGCTCCCACTTTACCCGTACATGGAACAAAAACTGAACTTTGTCCAAAAGTTTCAAATTGTTGATTTCATTTCTGTTGAAATGAATCAGATAAAATTGTGAAGTCAAACCAAAGCGAGAAATATTCCCGTTTGATTTTTTCTTCATTGGTATTACTTGGGATGGGGCAAAGCCAAGCAACACCTTAAGTTCGTTTTTGATCTCATCCACCGACAAGTCGTTGGAGAGACCTTTCAAGACCGCCTTGAATGGCCGAGCATTCTTGGTCTCATACGTGTAGAAATTGTGTTTGTGGTTTTCAAATAACCAACAAAAGTTTGGTGATCTTGTAAAGATTCCGTCAACAAGCGACATTCTCCTCTTCGACCAAGCTGGAACGAAACTTTCAAATTGCAAGTTTCCTTGCAATTCTTCAGTTGCGTTCGAAAGCTGGCCAAATCGGAGACGGAAGTCACTACAATTGGCGGAGCCTTTACTCGTTTCTCGACGGCAGAAGGCTCAGTACGAGGAGAAGGTTCCTTGTCATCAGTTTCGGATAAAACACCGAAACTGTTTGTCAATGGAATTGGAGGATTGACCTCACATTCAGAATCAGAATCAGACCTCAGAAGAGGCTGTTTTCTTTTTCTGTTTCCGTTAGCCGGTTTAGCGTTCAAACGCTTCACCGACGTAACGACCAAATCTTCAGAAGATTTGCGTTTACCTTTGTTTTGACGCATTTTGCAAGCAAAGTTCTCTTAAAAAGATGGCTTTGTTTGTAAAATACAACAAAATTTCAGGTGGTGTTAGTCTTGAAAAGACTGTTTAGAATTTTGGAAAATAACTCAGGTAGTCTTTAAAAAGACTGTGAATTTTGTTTTGAAATAACTCTGAGCTTAGGTAGTAAAAAATACCGCAGCTCTTGTGTCCGTTCACCACGAAGAACAACTAACAACTAACAACTAACAACTAACAACTAACAACTAACAACTAACAACTAACAACTAACAACTAACAACTAACAACTAACAACTAACAACTAACAACTAACAACTAACAACTAACAATTAACAACTAACAACTAACAACTAACAACTAACAACTAACAACTAACAACTAACAACTAACAACTAACAACTAACAACTAACAACTAACAACTAACAACTAACAACTAACAACTAACAACTAACAACTAACAACTAACAACTAACAACTAACAACTAACAACTAACAACTAACAACTAACAACTAACAACTAACAACTAACAACTAACAACTAACAACTAGCAACTAACAATTAACAATTAACAACTAACAACTAACAACTAACAACTAACAACTAACAACTAACAACTAACAACTAACAACTAACAACTAACAACTAACAACTAACAACTAACAACTAACAACTAACAACTAACAACTAACAACTAACAACTAACAACTAACAACTAACAACTAACAACTAACAACTAACAACTAACAACTAACAACTAACAACTAACAACTAACAACTAACAACTAACAACTAACAACTAACAACTAACAACTAACAACTAACAACTAACAACTAACAACTAACAACTAACAACTTCACCGAGTTGGATAAATACGAAGAGTGCTGAAAAAAAAAAATCAAGTTTTGCATCGAGTTCCAAACAATTTTTTTTGTTATTCCGAAAACGCCTTTTGAGTTTCATTATTAGTCAAATTAACCGTTTGGATAAAAAAATGTTTGAAAGTATTACTTTCTGAAACAAGTTCTGAAAAGTTCAACTTTTCAGCATCCTTTTCAGTGCTGAAAAGTTGAACTTTTCAGCATTTATTTTGAAAAGTGTTACTATTTGATTCTGTTATTTTCGACACAGAAAGTAGGCTTCTTCGTCGTTCAAGAATGACAGGAAAAGTAAGTAGTTTCACGATGGGAGTTGCAAAAAAAAAAAAGTTTGCTTTATGCAATTTCTACAAATTTAATGAATGAACCAAGAAAATCAGTCTATAAAACATAGTTCCAACCCGAGCAGACGGAAATAACTTGGGAAGGTCAGTTTTTGATATTGTGAGAAGATCGAAATATGTTATTGGGATGAGCGGATTAGTTGTTAAAATAACAAAAATCAATAACAAAAATTTGTTCGAAGATAACTTAAACTGTTATTATGTTGTTATTGCAATAACAAACCAATAACACAGAAGGAATCATGAAGCAATAACAAGATTTGTTATTTTGTGTGGAGAGGTGGAGCAGCATAATAACAAAAAATGTTATTGAACTGGTTTGTCTCCATGACAAAAAAAGTTATGGTTTTGGTTTATTTGTAATTTGCAAATATACCTGCAGTTGCCATAACTCTTCTGTACTAGTCAGGGCTGCAGAGTCGGGTACCTCCAAGCGACTTTAATTCCATACTTTGAAGACAACTCCGACTCTGGATGCAGGATATGACGTCAATGACGACTTCAGCTCTCCAAAATACCCGACTTCACAGATTCCGACTCTAAGTAAAAGTTGCTGAAAATTTGCTGAATCCGATGCAGTCTCCGAGATTTCACTCCAGCTCGAACTTCAACGTCAGCTCCGACTTCCTGGCTCTGTGAAAATAATAACAGTTTTTGTTATTCACGCTTCAAAAATTCTCAATAAATAAATCAATTCCGTTAGGGAATATAACAAAATTAAAAAAAAATGGACTCTCAAAAGTTTATTTTATCGGATTAATTTTTGCTTGAAACCCCATTTCATGGTGAAATAAATGACCCCGATAAAATTGGTCAAAATTATTTCATAGTTCTAGCCGATTTTAGTAAAATCCCTTAGGGGGTATATCAAATAATTTAAAAAAATCATCTTTCAAAATTTCAATTTTTTAGAATAATTCTAACCTGAGGACCCCATTCCATGGCCAAAATAAAGATTTCGACGAAATTGGTCAAAATTATCCCATAGTTCTAGCCAACTTTAGCAAAGTCCCTTAGGGGGTATATCAAATAATTTAAAAAAATCATATTTCAAAATTTCAATTTTTTAGAATAATTCTAACATGAGGACCCCATTTCATGGCCAAAGTAATGATCCCGACGAAATTGGTCAAAATTATCCCATAGTTCTCGCCAATTTTAGCAAAATCCCTTAGCGGGTTTATCAAATAATTAAAAAAATCAACTTCCAAAATTTCAACTTTTTAGAATAATATTAGCTTAAAGACCCCATTCAATGGCCAAAATAATGACCCCGACGAAATTAGACAAAATTATCCCAAAGATCTAAACATATTTAACAAAATAATAATAATAATAATAACAGATTGTGTTGTGGCGATTTATGGTAATTTTATTTCTAAGTCAATATACCGAACGAATAACAAATTTTGTTATTAGGAGAGTTTTTGAAATGTATAACATTTCCTCTTATTAGCGTGTTATCAAACATTTTCAATATAATATCTCTTCAATACCAAATTTTGTTATTTTATCAGAAACTGTTATTATTTTTTCTTCTTGAAGTTGAACTTCAGGATAAAATAATATTTTTTTGTTATTTTAACAGGATTTGTTTTTGAAATATTATAAATTTTGTTATTACCGTCTGCCCGGGAAACAGAATGATGATTCCCAGCAACTTCTCCTTCTGGAACTTTCCCTCTTCTCAGCTTTCAACATAAGAGAAGCAAAAAAATAGATTGAAGAAACATGGTGTAAGCGATTGAATTTTTCCTCGTAATTCGACCCTTAGAAACTTTTCCGTAATCGATTGCACATTTTATCCCTTCACAGTTGCAGTCGGTATAAGTGATTTTCCGGTTGTGTTTTTTTTTTCATCCTTGTTACACTTTATTTTGCAGCAGTGATTTGTTTTCCCTCCGGTCGATACTTACTTCTTTTGCTAGTCGATGAGTTAAAATGAGGTTGAATTGCTTCGAACCGTCGACTGGGGTTAACCCTCTACTGCCCAAATTTTGATTTCGATTTTTTTTTTATTTTTCCCGTGTCAAAGTGGTCATTTTGAGCAACTTTTGTTTTGCAAAAAACTTTACTTCTCTTGTTTCATTTTTTTTCTTGTTTTATTTTTAGTATTTTAATTTGCATTTATCTTGTTTGGTTTATGTTTGTTTATGGTAGTATTTTGCCTATTCTACCGCCTAATGTAATTATATTTTTCCAATCTAATTTTTTCACGTTTTACAGTTACTTTTTCAATGTTTTACTTGTTTTTCACATTTTCTACTATATAATGGCACCATAACCATTTAAAGTGTAAAAAAATGCATAGATACATAGTCTAAGGCACTACAAAAATTACTGAATATGTACTTCATTTGACTGAAAATATAGGAAATGTTAGTAAAAAACATAGCCGAAGTTGACCCTTAAACAAATAACATTTTTTTAAATATTTTCTAAATCACATAAAACAAGATAAACTTTCAACCCATTAATTAAAAAAAAAATCAAGAGTTCTTCTTTCCAATGCTTTTTAAAGATCAAAAATTATTTGAAAAATGGCTTTTTGGCGATTTTTTAGATCGAAGCCCGTCTAAAGGCGGGGTTAGGTTGTAGAGGGTTAAGTGGTTACATTTTGTTATTTGACAATTAGTTCATTTCAAAAAAACTGAAGTAACACAACTGAAATTTTCTTGTTTGGCGAAAACAGTTTACCAAGATGAGAAAATAAAGAAGTGAGCAAAAGTGAAACAAAACGGAAATCCATTTTCAACTTTAGTTTAGTGCCAACTAAGAGCAGTCACTTACAGGTCTCAACTGTAGTTATGCATCCACTCATCAAGTCAGACTGGTGGGGTAATTTGACAAATATCAGTTATCTTCTTTCAAGGGAAAACTTATATAGATTGTTTAACTCGATGTTGAAATGTTTGATCATAGTTAAAACTTTTCAACAAAATTTGAGTACAATAACAATTCACCCCACATCAGGATTAATGCTTGAAAATGGTATTCAATTTGAGCTGCCAGTCGTCGCCTTTGTTGGTCCTTCCAGGTTCCAGGCGATTTGTGGACACAAAGTGCAACTGTTTTGAACTTCTTGCTCGTAGCATCCGGTCGGGCGGCGTCCTTTCTTTCAGCGAAGAAATCTTTCCGGTTTCCGTTTTTTTTATGTTATGGGAAATGGATAAATAGTCCTGCTCGTACCGTTTGGTTGAGCTTTCATCGGTGGGAATTTCTTGGCTGTAAGCGGATTTGCAGTTTTTATTCCAGAAAAGGTCAATTTGCATTAGAGGTTGTGAATTTTACATTGTTGCATTGTTGAGTATTCCTATTTTTAATTGAGATGACTGTTTAAAAATGTTGTTTTTTTCTTTTTTGATGTTTATGAATTAACTCAGACTCAAAAATTTGCAAATTTCACGGGGACCATAATTTCAGAACATAAATAAAAATGTTAAAACTTCCTTAGAAATCTTTTGTTTCAATTACAATCAATACAAACCTGGAATAAAAGCGTTATAAAGAAATTCATAAGCTTTTTAAACACACTGGTATCTTGGAACGAAAGGGCGCTCGCAAGCGCTCGCGGTGAGAGCAAGAACGCGAGCACGAGCGAGGAAAGGAAAGTAGTCGAGGTGGGCAAAAACAGAGCGATCCGTTCATCCGCTTATAAAATAACGGAAAATTTGTAAAAAAAGCCTTGCAGGTTGAAGTGTGGCTATTTCCGAAATTTGGAGAGCCCATTAAACATTTTTTGTTGGGAGGTCTATAGGGGGATGGCGTCGCTATTTTTAGACTAGACTACTTTATCGACTTAATTTTGCTGGGCGAGATGGGACGCCGTCTATTTTTAGACGATGACTCAGCACTTTTCCACTCTTGCACTTGAAAAACCAGATGGCAGCACGATGCAACGCCACGTCCCTATTGCAACTTTCTCATCAATATATATTGAAAAACTCTAAATAGCATTTATGATTTTTTACATACCTGATCATAAAGATATATAAAAGTAATATCGGATCACAAATTTGAGCATTTAAAATAGCTTAGCTTGGAAAATTTTGCCAAAACTTTAATAAAAACCCCATACGATTTTGGAAAAGAAATTAAATCATTTTTCTTAATGAAATTTAAGAAATTTGAAATTTCCAGGAATTGACTTTTTTAAAATTTTAATATGTTCATAAAATACAAATAATTCATACCTCTTCATAAAATTCAAGAAATTTAAAAGCCGACATTAAAAATTTAATAAATAAAGCAAGAAATTCAAGCGTAATGAGGTGTAATTTTTGTTTGTTAATTCGAAAAATTATGATGATTTCATAAAATTCCAAAAATAAAATCGAACCATCAACTTTAACGACCTCCATGTTTATGTTGGCCTTATGCAAGTTTCTGCTCAATGAAATTTAAGAAATTAAAATGAAACATTTAAAATATCTAGATATCCAAGAAATTCAGGAAATTTCAATAAAAAGTAATTCTAGCTAGCGGTAACAAGAAACATTAGAAACTAATCCCGTTATTTAGAAAATAACCTTGTTTCATAAAAATGTGAGATAATAAGATTATAAAGCTTATCACTTTTTTTTTAAGAAATAGAAAATAACTGAAAAAATAAGGATTTAAAAGAAATCCAAGAATTTTATGAAGCTACGAAGTAAAATTTGAAAAATACAAGAAATAAAAATAATAATATGATGAAATTCAAATGATTTAACTAAGTTCAAGAAGTTTGAGAAATCAAGAAATTCATAAACAAAAATAGAATTAAAAAAAAAACAAAATTCCAGAAATTTCAAAAAATTAAGAAACTTAACTGCCGCTCGAGTCTAGTAATGCAGTTTGGTGCAAAATCATGTAAACTATCAGAAAAATCAATTAAATGTAGTACTTTGCTCTAGAAATTTGGAGAAAATCCACTTTTTGGTGAAATTCTAACACGTAGCCTTATGGGCGGGACAACTTTGACACGCGTTTTTCTCGGCTTGCTGTTTTTACACATGGGACGGACACGATTAGAGCGGCAGTTAAATAATTAAACAAAATTTAAAATAAATGCAAAATTCAACAAATAGAATATCAATGCATGCTCAATGCATTAGCATTGTTTTTGAACAAAGATTTAACGATTTTTATTGATTTTTAGTGTGTGTTTGTGAACAAACAAGGCTCCTGATATGTTTAAATTTTTTTTTTTAATATTTCTGTGAAATTTTATTTTCGATTTAAAATATGAATATTTAGCTTCCAAAATTTCTTGGGAGGGGGGGGGGGGGCACAATTTATGGGCTGCCCCCTCTCCTAATTTTGAGGGGGGCAAAAAGTACCGTGCTCCCCAGAGGTAGCACCCCTGACAACAACTATAGGATTATTATAAACATCAGTTTTACAATGTTTGTGATTGTAATGAATCTCGTTTTTGGCCAAAATAAATTTAAATTAATTTTAAATTGATTCTGAACTTGTTCTTGCATGGTCTTCTTGCTCGATTTGAACCCCTATTTGACAGTTCGATTGGAACCCTCAGAGTAACATTTCGCCTCTCCATATAGGCTATCTTGAGGAAAGGACTGTAAATTCTCTCTCACTCGCTTGCTCGCTTGTTGTTTCCTTTCTTCTCGCTCGAATACCAACACTGTGTCATAGATCAAAAATAATATGTTTTAACAAAATTTATTAAATCTTGTATAGATTGAATCTTCTTGTTTTTTGTATTTCTGGTAGTTAAATTATTTTCATTAAAAATCAATTGAAATACTTGAAAAAACAAATCTTTGCAATATATTTAAAAAAAAAACATTTTTTTAGGCTTGTTTGCACTTCCATCATTCAAACAATGATTATCAAACTTTTCAATTGAAAACTATAATAATTTACATAAAAAACTTTGCGGATGAAATATTTGTTGGCTGTTGTTATTAACATTAATGAAAAAAAAAAGTTTAATTTCACTGGGTATCACGGAAGCTTCAAAATTTCACGAATTTCACGCTCTCCACGAAACCACTAACCGTAACAATTATTTTCTGAATTTCGATGCCTCTTTGCTCTCTTTTGCTAACTGAATAGGAAAACTAGCAAGTTTAGTACAAGAGAGCCATCGATTTGTTAAAGAAATAAAAAGCCATATTGATCAAAAGTTCATTAGTAAATGGTTTTCATAAGTGTGACTTACCCAATTGTTTTACATAATTCATGATTGTACATTTGTGAATATCATCAACTAAAGTGTGCGTTTTTACCACCAGTCCATTGACAACCATGAAGGTGCACAGATGTGCTCTGTTTTTGATATTAATAGTACAGAAAAATATTACTTGTTGTCAAATCGGGCTGGAATATGTCCTCAAATCACTAGAGCACTTGACCAGTCTTCACCCCGGAGTATTCAGCTGTGTTTTCTACGACGTTGCCCCAAAAAATCCGTTTGACAACATTTTGAATGACTTGCTGATTTCACCACGATTGGGCCACGTCGTCAAGTATGTCATCAGCGGAATGTACGACGAAAACCTGGAACAGCTTCCCCTGAATCCGACACTTGTGGTCGTCCATCCTGGAATGGATTTAAGATATTTCAAACGCAAAGAAACTATGGACAGTTTGGCTTATGTTATGAGATTGTTCGATCCAACAACAAAAGTGCTGATTTTTGTTAACTTTTTCGATCAACTTTTTGTTGAATATCTCGAGAGCGTAATCCGGTGGTGCACATTCTCGTACGTTGTCTACTTGGACACCGGAACGATGTTTGCCCGTTTAAGCAACGGAGTTTGGTCTTGGCATAGGAGAAATGTACCACCTTTGGAGCTGTTTTCTTACGGTCGTCGCAGCATGGAGAGACGAAAGATCACCTTTATAGTAGACAGCACCTCGATGAAACTTTTCAAAAATGTTCAATGGATTCAAGCGGTGGCTGACTATTTGAATACTGAACCTGAAGAATTTCTGCGCTTTCGTGAACCATCAGCCAAAGAACTGGCGAGTTGGTTTGAAGATCATTCCACAAGTTCGATCGCTGTTGATATCGTTCTCTACGATTTGGTTAGAGCAAAGTATTTCAACAGAGAGTTTCGCCTATTCTCAACTAACCTTATGAGATTTACTAAGATTGCAGTGCCTCGAGATCGACCCTTGAACACGTTGGAACTGATGCTCATTCCGTTCAGTCATCAAGTTTGGATTTTACTCGTCACCATTCTGGTCGCATCAGAAATCGCCAAACGTCTATTTCCAAAACAATTAAAAAACGATCCCATTCTGCTTGTTGTGTGTGGTTTTGAGCGTCGTGAACTTCATCAAGCTGGTCGATGGGAAAAGGTCATCTTTCTCCCATTGATCATTCTCATGTTTTTCCTCAGCAACGCCTTCGAGACGAAGATCATCTCTATGATGGTGAGCAAACCTTCGATTCAACGTATTAAAACTATGGATGACCTTCACGAGTCTGGGCTCAAATTCTACGCAGATTTGAACAATTTTCCCGAACATGTAAACCACTCTCTGCTCGGAAAAATAGCAGTTCAAGGAAACACCACTCACATCTTTGAAAGAAACCCAGACGCAGCGATGATTTGGCCGAGCCATTTGATCAGCCTGTTCCACGACATGTCCTTTGATTACGAGCGAATGCAGCCCTTTTACGTGGTTCTGGAGGGTGACCACTACGATGGCATTGAAATGTACGGAACATCCTTACGGTGTCCGTTGCTGGAGGTGTTTCGTTACATTCACAGCACTCTGGTTGAGGCCGGATTGATGGACCTTTGGACGAGGCAGTACATTTGCGTGTTTCGGCTGGTGATGATCGGTCAAAGGCTTCGAGTGGATATTGCTGACAAAGATGATCTGAACTTTCACGACATGCAAATTGCTTGGTTGATCATTGGAATTGGTTTGGGGATAAGCGTTGTTGGGTTTGTAGGTGAGTTACTTTTACATGGCTTGAAAAAATGCAAATTTCTTGGGAAACATGTTTCCAGGAAGGAACAACATTCAAAGTGATTCATAACCAGTAAGTATAACCATAAAACATAAAACAACATTAAGCTTTTTGGCTTCATTTTGAAAAATATAAAACTCACAAAATACAAAAAATAATTAAATATCCCCTTTTACACTCCCTAAATCACGTATTGTCAGCCCTCGTAACAATAGAAGAACAAAAAAATCAAATATTGTCCCAGTATTTACAGTTTCCGCCAACCGCGCACAAAAACCCCGAACAAAATCATATGTTTATGCTGATGAACAGCGCCGGGAAAGCCGGGAACGAAAAAGTTGAACACTAATTTGTAATTCAAATTGCACACAAACTTATCCCGCCGTCGTCAATGTAAAGTCCGTGTAACCACCACCACGGGGAGAAATCGCAACAACAAAAAAACTCCTTCCACACACCGAAAGGAAGGATTAGCGATGCATTACAGCGGGGCTTCAAAATGAACAACTCTGCTACAAGGAGCGACATCTGTCGGGCGCTAGCGAAAGCTCTGTGGCGCTCACTCTCAGCGCGCGCGCGCTCTTCTCTTGATTCACTCTCAAAAGAGAGTTTTCCCAACTCTCAACGAAGAGTGAATGAATTTGAACAGCTTCCACAGCTGATCCTTGAGTCCGCTGAATCGCGGCTCTCAAGTTTCGTATAGTGATTGCTGGAACCTGTTGGAAGAGAGTCGTTCTAGTCAACTGAAATGCGGGGGGGGGGTTCCGCGTGCGGGAAAACACCTTTTCGTTGGTAGATGTGTGAGGCAGGAAAATTGCAGGGGGAGTAGTCTGGAAGAAGAAGGTTGAGGGCAGCGGAGCGAAGAACGCAGTGAAAAACATGATGACGCTATATAAATTCATCCGGTTGTGGACCGGTTTATGTACACTGTCTGCATATTCGAGGCTTCGGACAAAGGTGAATCGTCTAGAGGGAAAGGGATAGGTTGTTCAGCAGTTATTATTAATGAGAAAGATTCATTAAAAATTTTATCCAAAAATAATTGTCTACTACCATTGAAATAATGTTTTCAAATTTAATTTAATGTGTTTGAATGTTTCTGAAAGTACAACGGTAGAAAAATAGATTTTCTCACTTGTTTAATTCATTTTTCAACTGTACTATTAAGATATCCATTAACATGAAATAATATATAACCAAAGTTTTAGCAGAAAGTGAGGTACTAAAATTCGGTAATGAAGTTCATTATTGTTCAACCAATTTTTCAGAATAAAAAGTTTGGTAGGCCCAATTTAGGAACACGTCCGTAGTTTTTTTTTGTAAAGGTCCAATAAACCAATTTTTTAGTTTTTGCTTTTGAGTGTATTTTAATCCCCCTTAACTTAAGACGGTTTCAAAAACACCCAAAAGTGACAGTTTAACACATCCCCGGCTCTACTTAAGGTCTGCCAGCCCATGGCCTTGAAATCAATAATTTAAAAAGTGGCGAAAAAATTCCTCATGGGCAATTCAAAATAACTAGACATTGAAGTTTAGAACTGTGTGTGTGGTCTAATCCAATACCCGCTGGCCGGCAGCGAAATTATGGGAAAGTATAGTTTGTATCAGACTTTGGTTAAGCTGATACAGATTATCTCAGTCCCGGGTATTGGGTGGTGACAGCCCTCGCGCTGCTTCGAATGACCCATATCGCAGACCGCCCATCAAGCTTTACTGATCTTCTAAGTAATTCTTTTCCATCTGCAACACCTTCTCCAGTATCAAATGAAATGTCTTGAGCGCGGCTTGATGACACTTCCAAAAATATTCCTTGGCAAATTGATTTTATTTCTTTCGCACTATTTGATTTTAGTAACGAGATAAATACCACTCTTAGAGCATCTCCACCGGTGCGCACATAAATGAGTGACTATTTTGTTCACCCACAGCGCTACTATTTTAGTTTAGTCACCCTTCCCACACCGGTCGTTGATAAAACGGGTTGGCAATATAGTCACTGCCAACCCCACCGGGGGTGAGTATCATCTTATTTTGACGTTTCAAAATAAAATTTGTTTCAGTTTATTGGCATGACCAATTTGTCAAAATCTTCAAAGCCAGTATGTAGTAATTATTTCCAAAAAAAAACTGGATTGGCCACAACCTGGATTGGTCCGGGTTCCCCGGGGAATGTTCCGTTGGAGCGACATTGGCAGCACCGTATGAATATGGGCAATATTGGTGTCAAACTTCACGATTTTTAAAATCACATATGGAAATTACGAAAACTGACATTTTAAACGGACTGGCCAGAACCCGGATGGTTCCGGGTTCCCCGGAAGATGTTCCGTTGGAGGGACATTGGCGGCAACGATGGATATGGGCAATATTGGTGTTAAATTTCACGATGTTCAAAATCACATATGGAAGTCACGAAAATGGACATTGTGAGTGGACTGGCCACAATCCGAATTGGTCCGGGTTCCCCCGGGATGTTCCGTTGAGCGGACATTGACGGCACCGTATGAATATGGGCAATATTGGTGTCGAACTTCACGATTTTCAATATAACATAAGAAAATTACGAAAATGGACATTGTGAGTGGAATGGCCACAATCCGAATTGGTCCGGGTTCCCCCGGGGATGTTCCGTTGAGCGGATATTGGCGGCACCGTATGAATATGGGCAATATTGGTGTCGAACTTCACGATTTTCAATATAACATATGAAAATTACGAAAATGGACATTGTGAGTGGACTGGCCACAATCCGAATTGGTCCGGGTTCCCCCGGGATGTTCCGTTGAGCGGATATTGGCGGCACCGTATGAATATGGGCAATATTGGTGTCAAACTTCACGATTTTCAAAATCACATATGGAAATTACGAAAACTAACATTTTAAACGGACTGGCCAGAACCCGGATGTTTCCGGGTTCACCGGAAGATGTTCCGTTGGAGGGACATTGGCGGCAACGATGGATATGGGCAATATTGGTGTTAAATTTCACGATGTTCAAAATCACATATGGAAGTCACGAAAATGGACATTGTGAGTGGACTGGCCACAATCCGAATTGGTCCGGGTTCCCCCGGGATGTTCCGTTGAGCGGACATTGACGGCACCGTATGAATATGGGCAATATTGGTGTCGAACTTCACGATTTTCAATATAACATAAGAAAATTACGAAAATTAACATTGTGAGTGGAATGGCCACAATCCGAATCGGTCCGGGTTCCCCCGGGGATGTTCCGTTGAGCGGATATTGGTGGCACCGTATGAATATGGGCAATATTGGTGTCAAACTTCACGATTTTCAAAATCACATATGGAAATTACGAAAACTAACATTTTAAACGGACTGGCCAGAACCCGGATGTTTCCGGGTTCCCCGGAAGATGTTCCGTTGGAGGGACATTGGCGGCAACGATGGATATGGGCAATATTGGTGTTAAATTTCACGATGTTCAAAATCACATATGGAAGTCACGAAAATGGACATTGTGAGTGGACTGGCCACAATCCGAATTGGTCCGGGTTCCCCCGGGATGTTCCGTTGAGCGGACATTGGCGGCACCGTATGAATATGGGCAATATTGGTGTCAAACTTCACGATTTTCAAAATCACATATGGAAATTACGAAAACTGACATTTTAAACGGACTGGCCAGAACCCGGATGGTTCCGGGTTCCCCGGAAGATGTTCCGTTGGAGGGACATTGGCGGCAACGATGGATATGGGCAATATTGGTGTTAAATTTCACGATGTTCAAAATCACATATGGAAGTCACGAAAATGGACATTGTGAGTGGACTGGCCACAATCCGAATTGGTCCGGGTTCCCCCGGGATGTTCCGTTGAGCGGACATTGGCGGCACCGTATGAATATGGGCAATATTGGTGTCAAACTTCACGATTTTCAAAATCACATATGGAAATTACGAAAACTGACATTTTAAACGGACTGGCCAGAACCCGGATGGTTCCGGGTTCCCCGGAAGATGTTCCGTTGGAGGGACATTGGCGGCAACGATGGATATGGGCAATATTGGTGTTAAATTTCACGATGTTCAAAATCACATATGGATGTCACGAAAATGGACATTGTGAGTGGACTGGCCACAATCCGAATTGGTCCGGGTTCCCCCGGGATGTTCCGTTGAGCGGACATTGACGGCACCGTATGAATATGGGCAATATTGGTGTCGAACTTCACGATTTTCAATATAACATAAGAAAATTACGAAAATTAACATTGTGAGTGGAATGGCCACAATCCGAATCGGTCCGGGTTCCCCCGGGGATGTTCCGTTGAGCGGATATTGGTGGCACCGTATGAATATGGGCAATATTGGTGTCAAACTTCACGATTTTCAAAATCACATGTGAAAATTATGAAAATGGACATTTTTAACGAACTGGCCACAACTCGGATGGTTCCGGGTTCCCCGAGGAATGTTCCGTTGGAAGGACATTGGCCGCCCCGTATGAATATGGGCAATATTGGTATCAAACTTCACAATTTTCAAAATCACATGTGAAAATTACGAAAATGGACTTTTTGAGTGAACTGGCCACACCCCAGGTAGTTTCGGGTTCACCGGGGGAAGTTATATGTATATGTTGGTGTCAAACTTCACGGTTTTCAAAATCACCTATCGAAATGACGAAAATGAGCATATAAAGTTTATTCGTCACAAACTGCATCAGTCCGAGTTCCCCGGAGTATGTTTCGTTGAAGGGACCTTATCGGCACAAATGAATAAATAACAAATATTGAAGTTGAAAAGAAATATCAAATGATTTTTCTAAAGTCATCCACAATCCACAATTTAAATAAATTCAAAAAATAAATTCCTTCAATGTACCTTCAACGGAACATCGCCATGGGAATCCGGACCAATTCGGATTGTGGCCAGTCCACTCACAATGTCAAATCAAATCAAATTATTCGCTCTACAGCATTGCCTTGGCGTTCTCGATTGCGAGATTCCTACTCGAAACTAGGTGTCCGAAGGCTTGATTGTTGAGGCAATTTCCATATGTGATTTTGAAAATCGTGAAGTTTGACACCAATATTGCCCATATTCATACGGTGCCGCCAATATCCGCTCAACGGAACATCCCCGGGGGAACCCGAACCAATCCGGGTTCTGGCCAGTCCGTTTAAAATGTCAGTTTTCGTAATTTCTTTATTTGATTTTGAAAATCGTGAAGTTTGACACCAATATTGCCCATATTCATACGGTGCCGCCAATATCCGCTCAAAGGAACATCACCGAGGGAACCCGGACCAATTTGGATTGTGGCCAGTCCACTCACTATGTCCATTTTCGTAATTTTCTTATGTTATATTGAAAATCGTGAAGTTCGACACCAATATTGCCCATATCCATATGTGATTTTGAAAACCGTGAAGTTTGACACCAATATTGCCCATATTCATACGGTGCCGCCAATATCCGCTCAACGGAACATCCCCGGGGGAACCCGGACCAATCCGGGTTCTGGCCAGTCCGTTTAAAATGTCAGTTTTCGTAATTTCTTTATGTGATTTTGAAAATCGTGAAGTTTGACACCAATATTGCCCATATTCATACGGTGCCGCCAATATCCGCTCAACGGAACATCCCCGGGGGAACCCGGACCAATTCGGATTGTGGCCATTCCACTCACAATGTCCACTTTCGTAATTTTCTTATGTTATATTGAAAATCGTGAAGTTCGACACCAATATTGCCCATATTCATACGGTGCCGTCAATGTCCGCTCAACGGAACATCCCGGGGGAACCCGGACCAATTCGGATTGTGGCCAGTCCACTCACAATGTCCATTTTCGTGACTTCCATATGTGATTTTGAACATCGTGAAATTTAACACCAATATTGCCCATATCCATCGTTGCCGCCAATGTCCCTCCAACGGAACATCTTCCGGGGAACCCGGAACCATCCGGGTTCTGGCCAGTCCGTTTAAAATGTCAGTTTTCGTAATTTCCATATGTGATTTTGAAAATCGTGAAGTTTGACACCAATATTGCCCATATTCATACGGTGCCGCCAATATCCGCTCAACGGAACATCCCCGGGGGAACCCGGACCAATCCGGGTTCTGGCCAGTCCGTTTAAAATGTCAGTTTTCGTAATTTCTTTATGTGATTTTGAAAATCGTGAAGTTTGACACCAATATTGCCCATATTCATACGGTGCCGCCAATATCCGCTCAACGGAACATCCCCGGGGGAACCCGGACCAATTCGGATTGTGGCCATTCCACTCACAATGTCCACTTTCGTAATTTTCTTATGTTATATTGAAAATCGTGAAGTTCGACACCAATATTGCCCATATTCATACGGTGCCGTCAATGTCCGCTCAACGGAACATCCCGGGGGAACCCGGACCAATTCGGATTGTGGCCAGTCCACTCACAATGTCCATTTTCGTGACTTCCATATGTGATTTTGAACATCGTGAAATTTAACACCAATATTGCCCATATCCATCGTTGCCGCCAATGTCCCTCCAACGGAACATCTTCCGGGGAACCCGGAACCATCCGGGTTCTGGCCAGTCCGTTTAAAATGTCAGTTTTTGTAATTTCCATATGTGATTTTGAAAATCGTGAAATTTAACACCAATATTGCCCATATCCATCTTCCGGGGAACCCGGAACCATCCGGGTTCTGGCCAGTCCGTTTAAAATGTCAGTTTTCGTAATTTTCACATGTGATTTTGAAAATCGTGAACTTTGACACCAATATTGCCCATATTCATACGGTGCCGCCAATATCCGCTCAAAGGAACATCCCCGGGGGAACCCGGACCAATTCGCATTGTGGCCAGTCCACTCACTATGTCCATTTTCGTAATTTTCACATGTGATTTTGAAAATCGTGAACTTTGACACCAAAATTGCCCATATTCATTCCGCCAATGTCTGCTTAACGGAACATCTTCGTGGAAACCCGGAACCATCCGGGTTGTGGCCAGTCCACTAAAAATGTCCATTTTCGAAATGTTCATATGCGATTTAAAAAATCGTGAAGTTTGACACCTACACTGTCCATATTCATAGGTGCCGCCAATATCCTTTCAACGGAACATCCCCCGGGGAACCTGGGCCAATCCGGGTTGTGGCCAGTAAAATGAAAATGTCCATCATCAATGTCCAGTTCCGTGGAACCATAAAAAAACCATTAAAAAAAAAATCTTGATTTTCCATTCACTTCAAGCAGATGTCAAATATTTGTGCGCGCTACTAGTGGGCGACTAAATTTGGTCACCCGCTGTTCACCGAGGGTCGAGCTGCTATTTTATGAGCGCGTTTGTGAGCGACCGGTGTGGGGATGAGTGATGGTGGAGCGCTTCCAAATCCTTACTGCGCGCGCCCGGTGGAGATGGTCTTAGAACGAGCTAGCTCACATCACACTAATACTACTGCAAGAGCGAAGTCGCCGTGATGAACTGTCAAACCCTTGACCAAGTGGCGTAGAAAATAAAAACCGCGAAAAAAAAACTATCCAAATTCCCAAAACTGCAAGAAACCTTCACTTTCCACATGAAATCTACACATTGTATAATCATTTCACTACATTTCACGTGATTCACAATAAAAACTACCGACTATACAATTCAAATTCCGCGGACCGCACACCGCCAGCCTCTGGTCACGATGGGCTGACAACTTTTTCCTGATTGTTGAACTTAAGTATGAACCTAAACTACGCTAAAGTGATTTATAATTTCCAAATCCAAGATGGCGGTGATGTAAAATTGAAAATATGCATTTCTTTTTTTACTAGGCAATCTACAATTCAAATTCAAAGAGAGATTGGAGCAGAGATGAAATTTAACGTTAAAAACAAGAAAATAAAAAAAAATACGTTTTTTGTGGGTTTTGTCCCATTCAAATCATCGGATAATGGAAACTTCGGATAATCGAGGCTTTGGATTATCGAGTCTGGACTGTATATGCTTATTTTAAATATTATTTTGCCCGAAGGATCATAATGTTATTTCAAAATAACCAAATTGCATACCAAATTTTGAGTTTCTACATGAATTTCAGAGCGAGTTTTTCACCAATGTGTAACAGTCAGCGCTTGTTTGTCTATACATGAGATGAACTCATGCCAAATATGAGCCCACTACGACATAGGGAAGGCGGGTTAAACGGGCATTGAAGTTTGAGGTCCAAAAAACATGAAAAATCATAAAATTGCTCCCATTTGCGAAAAACGTCAACAATTCCAACTCTCATAATTGCATTCCAAAGGTCTTTTGAAGCCCTTCAAAATGCGCCATAGACATCCAGGATTGGTTTGACTTTTTCTCATAGCTTTTGCAAATTACTGCTAAAAATTGATTTTTTTAAAACCTCAATATCTTTTTGCAACAGCCTCCAACATCCTTACTCCTACAGGTCAAAAGTTAGGGAATTTCATGGACTATAAGCCTACGGTATTTACTTTTTGGCGAATCGCAGTTTTTCTAATAGTTTTTCGATTTTTCTATAACAAACATTTTACAACGTTGTTTTTAGCCCTGTATGCCAAAAAGACAGCACTTTTTGGTCTCAATTTTGACATATTCGGAATCCTCGGGAAATTCCACGTAAGTTTGGAGTATTGGAGTTGTCACTTTGATATAAAAAAAATACCTAAATAAATCATTTTTGAAAAAGAAATAGATCTCGTTTACCCTAGGATCAATACTTTTCAAAATAAACTCAAATGGGTGCTAAAAAGTTGAACTTTTCAGCACTTGTTTCGAATAGTAACACTTTTCAACATTTTTTTTTTATTTAAACGATTTATTGACAAAATACATGAAAATTTGACATAAAATTTCACTCAGTGTGTGTTTTTTGGAATTGCAAAAAATGTTGTATGGAACTCGTTGCAAAACTAGATTTTTTCAGCACTCTTCGTATTTATCCAGTGGCAGTGCGTGGCCGAATGGTTACGCTGTCCGCTTTGTAAGCGGATGTTTCTGGGTTCGATTCCCATCTGCTGCAACCTTCCATCGGATGAGGAAGTAAAATGTCGGTCCCGGCCTTGGTTGTTAGGCCGTTAAGTCATTCCAGGTGTAGGAGTCGTCTACATGCCATAAGTACAAACAACACACCAAACCAAACCAAGCCTACTCCGGTGGAATCGCTGGCGGCGGTTGGACTCGCAATCCAAAGGTCGTCAGTTCAAACACTGGGGTGGAAGGTTCCTTGGAGTAAAAAGAGGTTTGGGTGCTCTCCCCATTCAATCCTTCGGACTCCTAGGTTCGAGCAGAAACTTGCAATAGAGACCACAAAAGACCCGGGGGTCGTTAATGTGGATGGTTTGATTTTTGCCTTCCTCACCTTACTGAGGAAAGGCTATAAAATCACTCGAAAAATGAACTTCTCAATTAGACCTCCTAGACCCACCTTCATGTATACCTATCGACTAAGAATCAAATTCTGAGCAAATGTGTGTGTGTGTGGTGGGATGTTGATCAAAAAATTGTCACTCGATTATCTCGAAATTGGCTGAACCGATTTTGTCCGTTTTGGCGTCATTCGATCCGTCTTGGGGTCCCATAAGTCGCTATTGAAAATTATGCAGTTTTGTTAAGTACTTCAAAAGTTATGCTAAAAAAACAATTTTGACTAAAGTTCGGAAGATTGTAAAAAGGGTGGTTTTTGTAAGAAAACCTGTCATGTTATACATTTTTAGTAAAGGTATTTGAAAGACCTTTCCAACACGTCCAAGACATTGAAGATCTGACAACCCTATCAAAAGTTATAAGTAGAGGTGGGCAAAACCGCTCTTTTTTAGGGAGCCGCTCATTTTCGTTCGCTCTTTAAAAAGAACCGCTCTTTTGAACAGCTCTTTCGCTCTTTTTTTCAAAATTTGAATGAATAGGGGGTTTTCAAGAATCTTGTGATTTTATAAGTTATTTCACATAGGACTTTTATAAATTTGGCCATACCAAATATTTTTGAAGTTTATGTCCCTCAACTCTGGCCAAAGTCACAAAAAATAAAAGTAAGACATTTTAATGAAAAAAGAGTTTGAAAATGCATTTTACACATCCCCAGTTGTTTTGCAATCATCAGTTTTTAAAGTATCGAAGTATTGATGAACTTGTTTTAAACCGAAAAAAAACTTTTGCAACGGAATTTCACCAAAAATCAAAATATTTTTGATCGATCCCAATATGCTTTTTAATTGTTTTCAGTGGATAAGACTTCTATTTTCATTAAAATTTGAAAGTTTTTTACTTTAATGAACAATCATTTGCACACTGAAAAGTTTATTTCATTTTGTTTAGAAAATCGTTTACCTTTGAGATTAATTTTTATAAGCATTGCAATTTTTGAAATTGCAATTTCAATTCCCAAAAACAAATATAATACTACATTTTTTGGAAATTCAATAAATTATATTTATAACAAAAAATATGCCATATTGAAACAGTTCTTTCTAAAGAGCGGAGTTTAAAAAAGAACCGCGGTTCTTTTTTTGTGAGCCACGGTTCGTTCGCTCTTTTCAGTGAACCGGCTCTTTGAGCGGTTCGCTCTTTTTTTGCCCACCTCTAGTTATAAGCACTTAAGTGTCATTTATGCACTTTTTGGAGGCCGGATCTCAGATATTTTGATGAAAACGTTGTCCGGATCTCTTATGCGACCTATCGTTGGATAGGTAATCAAAAGATCTTTCCAACGCGGCAAAGACATTGAAGATATGACAACCCTATCAAAAGTTATAAGCACCTAAGTGTCATTTATGTACTTTTTGGAGGCCGGATCTCAGATATTTTGATGAAACCGTTGTCCGGATCTCTCATGCGACATATCGTTGAATAGGTAGTCAAAAGACCTTTCCAACGCGTCCAAGACATTGAAGATCTGACAACCCTATCAAAAGTTATAAGCACCTAAGTGTCATTTATGTACTTTTTGGAGGCCGGATCTCAGATATTTTGATGAAACCGTTGTCCGGATCTCTCCTGCGACATATCGTTGGATAGGTAATCAAAAGATCTTTCCAACGCGTCCCAGACATTGAAGATCTGACAACCCTATCAAAAGTTATAAGCACCTAAGTGTCATTTATGCACTTTTTGGAGGCCGGATCTCAGATATTTTGATGAAAACGTTGTCCGGATCTCTTATGCGACCTATCGTTGGATAGGTAATCAAAAGATCTTTCCAACGCGGCAAAGACATTGAAGATATGACAACCCTATCAAAAGTTATAAGCACCTAAGTGTCATTTATGTACTTTTTGGAGGCCGGATCTCAGATATTTTGATGAAACCGTTGTCCGGATCTCTCATGCGACATATCGTTGAATAGGTAGTCAAAAGACCTTTCCAACGCGTCCAAGACATTGAAGATCTGACAACCCTATCAAAAGTTATAAGCACCTAAGTGTCATTTATGTACTTTTTGGAGGCCGGATCTCAGATATTTTGATGAAACCGTTGTCCGGATCTCTCCTGCGACATATCGTTGGATAGGTAATCAAAAGATCTTTCCAACGCGTCCCAGACATTGAAGATCTGACAACCCTATCAAAAGTTATAAGCACCTAAGTGTCATTTATGCACTTTTTGGAGGCCGGATCTCAGATATTTTGATGAAAACGTTGTCCGGATCTCTCATGCGACATATCGTTGGATAGGTAATCAAAAGACCTTTTCAACAAGCACGAATTCTGGCTACCCTATCATAAGGTATAAGCATATAAGTGCCCTGCAATATGAAGACTATCCAATCTAGTGGTATGAATAATGAGTCAAATCGACAAAACACTGAAAAACATCGCCCTTTTGTGTCTATTTTGGATAGCACCCTTTAAATGTGAGGAAGGCACCAACCACCCTAGGGTGGATTAAGTTACGTTTTTTGTATTAATCCAACTCGGTGAACCTCGTTGGATAAATGTACGACTCGTGCTGAAAAAAATCTCTTTTTGCAACTTGTTGCATAAACTACTATTTAGACTCCCATAAAACCATACCAAAAAAATTCATAATTAAAAATAGGGGAACTATACCCTTTCTCAGCCTATTTCTATTATCGACCTATCAGCACTTTGATCATGAATTACAGCTCAAATAAAATGTTTTTGACTGTTCCAAAGTAATAAATAGCTCAAATAAAAGTGAGCAAGCAACTCATCATTTTTTTTTTTTTTTTATTTTAAATAGGAAACCAACTTTTAGTGAAAAAAGTTAAATAAAATATTTTTCAGGTTGTTCCTAATTTTTCTTAATAATCCTTATTATAATCTATAACTTTGCCGAAGACATGAAATCGAACAGAAAATCACGATTGAAGATGCAGATTGTCGTATACATTTTAACAAACCCCTTTTGTAGGACCAGAACGCAAATTGTATGGAAAAACTATTGATGCAAAATTACTTGACAAAGGGAATGTATAGACAAAGTTTGATCCAAATCAACAAATACAAATGTAATAGTGGTATAATTTTGTTCTACTCTTGTTTGTTTGCAAGATGGACTCTTTTTGGAAAATTTACGAAAATCGCAATACACTGTCCTACGATTTTTGCATGTTTAATAGTATAAACATTAAACAGCTTGGGGTAAAATGACACAAATTAAGAATTCGCAAAATAATTTGCCAAAATCTAGAGAACTTAAAAAACTTTTCACATAATGTTGAACATCAAAAAGTTTTTTGTTAACACCTATCATATGAATTTGATGCACAAAAACAAAATTATTCGAATACTTTCACATCTTATTTTTCCATCCAATTTCGATACAAATTTCTCCTTTTTCTCGAGCTTAACATAGGTAGGTTTTAACATAAAAAAACATTGTTTCTGTTTTTTAACCATCATATAAAGGTGTCAAAATGCAATTATCAAAATAATCGAGAAGTTTAAAAGCACAACATGGAGTTAAAATTTCTGTCTTTCTTTTTTTTTTAATTTTCGCTAACTTCTTGAAGCAATTTATGTAAAATCAATAAACATGTTAAGAGGTTAGATAATTTAAGAGGGGCGCCAAATTAAAGCTGAACTGAAAAATCTTCTTGAAGCACTCCCTCGTTCATAATTCCTGTTCAACGAATATACTTTTCCAAAACCAGCTGGGATCAGCAGTCACAGCTCTCGAGTCATCTATTTGGTGAGCCACTTCTAGACTTTTCCCTCCGTGCTGCGGTCAACCGCTGCAAGTATCCTCGGGAAGATTTTTTTTTTGCGAGATTTAAATTTTTGGCAGGGGTTCTTAATTCATTTTTTAGGTGTACTTTTTGTACATGTCACTAAACCTTTAAAATTGAGTTGAAGTGAATTCTTTTAGAATTTTTTTTTTCCCGAAACAAACCCCACTGACCAAAACTTCCTGGACTGAAGCGTTTTTCAAGTCGGTTAAATGCAGGTCACAGCCGCGCCAGGGGCAGGGTCACGGCGAATTCGGACGGCAAGTTCAGCCAACCGTTGAAACAGTCTCCGTATTTCCCCTCCCGGGCCAGCTGCTGGGGCTGGCCGAATGCTGTGCACAAGGTGCCCCGTCGCCGGGTTGGTTAGTTTGGTTTGGTTGGCTGGCTAGGAGGGTTGCAAAAATTCATGAGGACATCTGTGTTTGATGATTTTGGGGATGAACAGAAGGAAGAAAAACACGAGGCTGAAAAGGGATCAAACGAAGTTTTGAGGGTTTGAGAGTTTTTAGGGTTTTGGAAAGTACGCACTTTATTATTCAGAGTGAATTGAATTCGAACTTTTCGAAATTCTATTGAATGTTGATTGCCTGGCATATTGTGCATGGCATAATTACTTAAGTAAATCAACGACTTTCTTTAAACTCTCTTCAAAAATATCCTTACTTCTGGCAACACCCTCACTTTTACATCTTCCTTTTTTTTAGTACTAGCTCAGATTAACAACTTCCGTGAAAAGCTACCATCATTTCCGGTGCCATCAATCCGGCACATCCGCAAAACGTGGCATCGGCCAGGGAAAAGTGTTTGAGCGCGTGGGGGCATCTCTGCGAACCACAAGACGCGATTTTTTTCGTTCTTATGGAGGTTGGTCAGGAAGATGGACTTCCGTTGTTTAATGGAATGATGGAAACGCCATGTTCTCGATTAAGGTTTCCTGTATTTTTTAGGTTTTTTTTTGGGAAAACATGCTTTGAAGAAGGGAAGTTGAAATAGCTGAAGGAGAAATTTAATTATTTTCGATACAAATTAAAGAAAGTAAGAATCACTAAACAAGATCACAATAGTAAGCAGTTAGGAAAAAATGAAGATTTAATCGAGGAAAGGGAAATATCGAGACAAAGAATACTTACAAATGAGAAAGAATAATTGCAAAATCAATCTCTACGAGAAAAAATAAGATGTTTGACACGCAACACGGCCCCATTCCATGCCTTTCGTAAAATGGCCACCGGTGCAACCCGTTCCGGATTGTTCACCGGTGCAATGTTCCGAGCGCTATATCTCGCTTCGCTGGACGCCTTTGGCGCTGCTTTCTTCGACAAAGTTGCTCAGATTTCCGAGCGCTATTCAATGATAAGCAAACGACTAACATTTATCGCAAGAATTGCAATCCAATGATTTACTCTAGATTGGTCGGCATCGCTCTTCATGTTTTCCCAACAGACCATACCGAGCCGAGTAAAAGTTTTCAAGGGGGCTTCCGCCGACATCACTCAAGGCGGTCGGGGCTGCGTGGAAAAGGAAAATGAAAATTCTTTTTCCCTTGCTTACAGCACCGTTTAAACTTTTCCTGTGAACTAATTTGTCCAATTAAATACTTTGCCGCCGCGCGCGCCGTCCTGCCGGAAAATTGCTTCGATGCAGAGTTGTGTACCAGCGAAGCGAACTTGCGGAAAGTTGGTGGAATTTCAGTATCTTCAAATGCTTCTGTTATCAGATCTTGAACCAACATTAAGATTCCACACCGCGGTGGAAATTAAACTATCTCCAATTTACGGTCTCCCAAAGAAAAAAAGGGCATCACGTTAGGAAGATAATTTAAATTAAAATTCAAACATCCTTCTCGAGAGTCTTCGTCACTTAACGAAGACGATGACACTTTTCTTTTAGTGCTGCTTCCCTCCTGAAGGAGCTGACTGCAACTGATTCCACCGGGGCATGAATAATTTAATTCTTGGGTACTGGAGAAGAAAAATAATTCAATTTTCGTCGGTTGGCCATCGCCACCGCACACACACAGTTTTATGAGCAGAACGTACCCTTTGGGAGATGCATTGACCCTGTGACTTTGGCTGGTAAGAGTGAATTTGAAACCAGCTTAAAAATAAATAATCGTCCCACAAAATGAAATCATTAAATTAAACAAAACCTACAATAAAAGCAAACTAATTTTAAATCAATAAAAAAAATATATATAATTCATACAAAAAACCACATTTTGCCCTAAAACCATCAAGGGAGCAGCAAAACATGTTTTCCTCCAGCTTGGTGACAATTTCAACACTCAAATTCATGGCGTCTAAAGCTGCTGCTGCCGTTGTTGATCCTTGCAAGCCCCTTGTCCGGTGGTCATTTTGGACACTTAATTTTACGATCCAATTAGGCACTGTCAACTCTTCAACCTACCCCGGAGGCTAGCAAAAGTGTGCAATGCGTAGAGAATACACGTGTGGAAAGTGTTGCCAGTTGATCATAAATTTGATTTATTTTGTTGGAAAATATTTCAATCGGTAAATTGGAATCATTGTTTTCCAATACTGAAAAAAATAACTCTGAAAAAATCTGTTTCACCAACAGATTTTAATATTTATTTATTATTTTAGTATTTTAGTATTTGAGTATTTGAGTATTTTAGTATTTTAGTATTTTAGTATTTTAGTATTTTAGTATTTTAGTATTTTAGTATTTTAGTATTTTAGTATTTTAGTATTTTAGTATTTTAGTATTTTAGTATTTTAGTATTTTAGTATTTTAGTATTTTAGTATTTTAGTATTTTAGTATTTTAGTATTTTAGTATTTTAGTATTTTAGTATTTTAGTATTTTAGTATTTTAGTATTTTAGTATTTTAGTATTTTAGTATTTTAGTATTTTAGTATTTTAGTATTTTAGTATTTTAGTATTTTAGTATTTTAGTATTTTAGTATTTTAGTATTTTAGTATTTTAGTATTTTAGTATTTTAGTATTTTAGTATTTTAGTATTTTAGTATTTTAGTATTTTAGTATTTTAGTATTTTAGTATTTTAGTATTTTAGTATTTTAGTATTTTAGTATTTTAGTATTTTAGTATTTTAGTATTTTAGTATTTTAGTATTTTAGTATTTTAGTATTTTAGTATTTTAGTATTTTAGTATTTTAGTATTTTAGTATTTTAGTATTTTAGTATTTTAGTATTTTAGTATTTTAGTATTTTAGTATTTTAGTATTTTAGTATTTTAGTATTTTAGTATTTTAGTATTTTAGTATCTTAGGATTTTAGTATTTTAGTATTTTAGTTTTTTAGTATTTTAGTATTTTAGTATTTTAGTATTTTAGTATTTTAGTATTTTAGTATTTTAGTATTTTAGTATTTTAGTATTTTTTTGTTCTTTTTGTTCTTTTTGTTCTTTTTGTTCTTTTTGTTCTTTTTGTTCTTTTTGTTCTTTTTGTTCTTTTTGTTCTTTTTGTTCTTTTTGTTCTTTTTGTTCTTTTTGTTCTTTTTGTTCTTTTTGTTCTTTTTGTTCTTTTTGTTCTTTTTGTTCTTTTTGTTCTTTTTGTTCTTTTTGTTCTTTTTGTTCTTTTTGTTCTTTTTGTTCTTTTTGTTCTTTTTGTTCTTTTTGTTCTTTTTGTTCTTTTTGTTCTTTTTGTTCTTATTGTTCTTTTTGTTCTTTTTGTTCTTTTTGTTCTTTTTGTTCTTTTTGTTCTTTTTGTTCTTTTTGTTCTTTTTGTTCTTTTTGTTCTTTTTGTTCTTTTTGTTCTTTTTGTTCTATTTGTTCTTTTTGTTCTTTGTGTTCCTTTTGTTCTTTTTGTTCTTTTTCTTACTTATGTTTTCTGTAAGATTTTTTTATAAATAGAATAGAGAATTTTACACCAAAATAGGCCAAATTTTCAAAACAAAAAAAGAAAATCATTTTTAATTTATTCTTGATTCTTCAAGATGTGCTTTAAGTTACCACCATCAGAGATGACTGCACTCTGCTGCTATTCCGTCCTCAAAAAGATGGTCTCGGAAAGGAAATTGAATAAAAAGTGATGCCAGTTGCAGCAAGCAGGGTCGATACCGGATGCTGATCGCAAACGGCGGAAGTGGTCGCGGTAGCTTGTTCACTGCCTGCGATGATGGTGTGCGGGAAGTTTCCTTATTTTGGCTTCTTCGGTGCGTCCTTGGCTAAATTGAGCACTGATTTCATTATTGTACGTCCTGAGGAGAAATGAAAAGAAGCAAAAACAAAAAAATTGGCGCCCTAGTCGTAAAAAAAGTTGCACAGTTTTGGCAACGCGAAACAGAGCAGAACCTTGGAGTTGTGTGTCTGTTTTTGTGGCGAGGAAAACCTAATAAAATGACCTTTTTGGCAGTATTAGTGCATGTCGTCGTAAAAGTCGCTCTCATCTGCAGGATGTTTGGGTGCTTTTCTTTGTTTCAAAAGAAAGGATAAAGTTTGATGGCGATCTGGGTCTCAGTTTCAAACGAATGGCAACACTGCTATTTTTCTTGAAATGTGTTTAAAGACATGTTATGCATAACTTAAAACATATTTACTTTGATGACATTTGACTGGTATAACAGTTCATAAATATGAGAATAGAAATAATTAAATAAAAAAAAACTACAATCTAATGGCATCGAGTGGCAGAAAATCATGCCATGCATTGTTAATTAAGCTCTACGAGCAGATTATAAAATTATGCCAACTTTCCATCAAACAATTGATATGTTTGCAGAGAGTGATAAAAAGCTCAAATACTACTGAAAAATATCAGAAAACGCTCCAAGCTGATAACATGAATGTGCTGAACTAACTCTATTCTATATCAAAACAACAACTGATACTCCACGCAGAAAAAAAACTATGTATGCTTTCAGGAATCTGCATGAATTTAAAATCATAGAACGACATGTATTAAATATGACCACCTTCACGTGCTCGAGCATCAAAACTGAAATGAACAATTGAGGGTAATGGGGTTAAATAAACATTTGCTGTTGAGTTTAACAGCCAATGCTCATTTTTTTGTTCTTTCTTGTTCAGTAGATTTGATGTTGAGAAGGTAGATGTTATATTTTTGTGCTTTTAATATTTTTTAAAAACTTTTTTACAGATTTTTTCGACAAAAAGGTTTTTAGTAGGTACAATTAGTACAATTAGGTACAAATAGTTAAAAAAAAATATGATCAACCACCATGACAAATTAAAAGTTATTGCTTCCATTAATTTGAGAAGATTTGTTTTCACGAAATAAAAATTTTTCAAGTCATAAGATTGAAGTGGGATTAAGTCACAGAGAATATACAAAACAAAGCAAGCTAGTCAAAACTTAACAAGTTTTCTGCAAATGAATCACAAAATGCACTTCTCAAATACCAGAAAGTGAGAAAATTATGGTTGACAAACTGAAAAAGAAATTCCAGCCCAAAACAGAATTTAAAAAAAAAAAATTTCTCGACCCTCTCCGATTTCAATGAAACTTTGTAGGCATGTTATTCTACGCTTCTAAAAGACATTTTTGTGGATATGGAGCCAGTTGCACTCGATAATAAAATTTGGAAAGGGCGTAAGTTATATAAATATTTTTGTTTTATCGTAATTTAAATATTGCTGTATCTCGAAGACGTTGGCTTTTATGAGATTTTCTGATTTTTAAGTTTAAAAGACAATTTTGAAGGTGATTACACGATTTTTTGTGATTTTTTTTCGACCTTTTGCCTTCCTCACTGAGGTAAGGCTATAATCCTGCTCTAAAAATGAACTTCGTATAAAAACGTCGTAGACCCACCTTCATGTATACATATCGACTCAGAATCGAAAACTGAACAAATGTCTGTGTGTATGTGTGTGTGTATGTATGTATGTGACCAACAAACTAGCTCATGTTTCTCAGCACTGGCTGAACCGATTTGACCCGAACTTGTTGCATTCGACTTGGTTTAGGGTCCCATAGATCGAGTTTTATACAGATTGAAGTTTCGATAAGTAGTTCAAAAGTTATGTATAAAAATGTGTTTTTACATATATTTGGATCTCACTTAAATGTATGTAAACTATGTCCGGGTCCATCATCCGACCCATCATTGGTAAGGTTATCAAAATACCTTTCCAACGAGTGCAAAACATTGAAGATCTGGCAACCCTGTCTCGAGATATGGCCACTTAAGTGATATTGATGTACTTTTTTGAAGCCGGATCTCACTTAAATGTATGTAAACTATGTCTGGATCCACCATCCGACCTATTGTTGGTTAACTTATCAAAATACCTTTCCAACGAGTGCAAAACATTGAAGATCTGGCAACCCTGTCTCGAGATATGGCCACTTAAGTGATATTGATGTACTTTTTTGAAGCCGGATCTCACTTAAATGTATGTAAACTATGTCCGGATCCATCATCCGACCTATTGTTGGTTAACTTATCAACAGACCTTTCTAATGAGTCCAAAACATTGAAGATCTGGCAACTCTGTCTCGAGATATGGCCCCTTAAGTGATATTGATGTACTTTTTTGAAGCCGGATCTCACTTAAATGTATGTAAACTATGTCCGGCTCCACTATCCGACCCGACGTTGGTTAGGTTATCAAAATACCTTTCCAACAAGTCCAAAACATTGAAGATCTGGCAACCCTGTCTCGAGATATGTGTGTGTGTGGTGCAATCCAATACCCGCTAACCGGTAGCGAAATTATGGGAAAGTGCAGTTTGTATCAGACTTTGTATATGCCGAATGCTGATACAACGTATCTCAGTCCCGGGTATTAGGTGGTGATAGCCCTCGCGCTGCTTCCAACGACCCGTTTCAGAATGACAGAGCTCCTTGCGGTCCAATTCCGAGGTCGCTGGGCATTGTTCGGCCCCGCCTAAACATAGAAGCAAGCATCTGAAGGAAACTCGATCTATATTTAGACTTCCAATCCCCTCAGGCAAATCAGGGATCAGCGCGTATTTAATATGAGAAGATAGCATGTTCAACACTACGGATAAATTCACTACTAAACCTTCTGATGGCCGACTGCTTAGCGTCCCAGACCACCAATCCAAAAGTGTGAGTTCGAATCCCACCTGATTCATTTTTCGTTTTTTTGTTCATATTCAAAGTTCAAATTCATGATTCCAAATTTCATAGGTACCGACCGGGATTTGATCCCTGAACCTTCTGCTTGTGAGACAGAAGCCGTAACCATTAAGCCACGGAGCCGGTGCTCTGGCAACCCTGTCTCGAGATATGGCCCCTTAAGTGATATTGCTGTACTTTTTTGAAGCCGGATCTCACTTAAATGTATGTAAACTATGTCCGGATCCACCATCCGACCTATTGTTGGTTAACTTATCAACAGACCTTTCTAATGAGTCCAAAACATTGAAGATCTGGCAACTCTGTCTCGAGATATGGCCCCTTAAGTGATATTGATGTACTTTTTTGAAGCCGGATCTCACTTAAATGTATGTAAACTATGTGCGGCTCCACTATCCGACCCGACGTTGGTTAGGTTATCAAAATACCTTTCCAACAAGTCCAAAACATTGAAGATCTGGCAACCCTGTCTCGAGATATGGCCACTTAAGTGATATTGATGTACTTTTTTGAAGCCGGATCTAAAAAAATAGATGAAACTTGTGTACAGCCATTGTTGTGAGGAAAGCTCCAACCACATAGGTGGATTAAGTTAGTTTTTTTGCTATGTTTTAGGGGACAAACCCCCGCATTTTTTGAGTCACAGAGAAGTATGGTCAAAAAGTCTGCCGCCAAGTTATGATTTTTTTTAAATAGTGATTTTTGGAAAAAAAAAACAAAATTTTATGCAAAAACAAATTTAATTTATTTTTTTATGTAAATACTTAACAGATTTTTTTAATGAAGGGCTCCGTTCTCAAGATAAACCCACCAAAACTTTGATTTAAGCGAAATATTTGCAGTTTTTCGATTTTAAAAAATAGTGACCATGAGTTACCAATTCAGAAAACTTCAGAAAATTTGCTATACAATTGTCTGAGAGACATTGAAGATTGGACCTCTGATTGCTGAGATACAGCGGCTTAAAGAGAAAGAAACAAGAAAATTGAAGTTTTCTAAGTCTCACCCGGATAACCCACCATTTTATAATGTCGATATCTCAGCAACTAATGATCCAATATTCAATGTTTAACATGAAACATTAGCGAATTTATTCGATCTTTTCAGAAACAATATTTTTTTAAATCAAGACTAAGAATTCAAAAGGGCGTAATATTGAAATTTTTGCCCGTTTGAAATGTTTGTCTTGATTCAAAAAATCAAGAAAATACGAATTTTGGAAAATTGAGTTTTTGTAAAAAAAAAATAATTAAATAATCGGCAAATTTGTTTCTTAAATAAACTTCTTAAAAAGACATCTTAAAAAACACAGTTTTAGTAAATTAAGTTTGTATTTTTGCCTTTCTTACTAAAGAAAGGTATAGGTTTTACTTTAAGCCAGGACGTCATTTCCAGCTTCGTAAATATGTCGATTCAGCATGAATTTTAAACCGAAAAATCGCTAAAAAATCACACTGTATCGATTTTCGACGCTCTATCGATTCACCTTGACAGAACTCGTCTATCTCGAACCCTCGAATTTTGAGAAAATAAATTCCGTGGAGGTCGAGTGATGTTCGTATGTGGTAAAATTTTGCAAAATTTTGTGTCGCGCCGTTCTCAGCTTCCATAAATCCGATTTCGATTCTCCTAAATGCAGATGAAAGCTAGTGTGCTGAACCTGGGCGAGTTGCCGCGCAAATTTCGAAATATCCATCTGTTTTCGGATGTGTCTAGACTTTTCCAGAAAATACACAGTTTTCAAATGAAAATATGGTCAAAATTTTTCATTTTCATACCTTTTATTTATCTCAAAAATTGCATTTTTCGAGCCCTACAACCTCCCAAATTTTCATCCAGATTCATAATATGGTTCTGGAGTTAGAGCCGTTTGATTGACCTACCATAAGAAACAAAATCCCTAAAAAAAAGGTAAAAGCCTACCTGGTGACCTTCGCCAACATTTTTCATTTCTGATTTTATTCGAAATTTCTTGCTACATTCATAGTACAGACCATGAGTGAGCATCTGAAACAAATTCGACATCGATCGGCAATCCCGATCAATTTTTAGAACGATTTACTTTTTGCCTTTCTTACTAAAGAAAGGTATAGGTTTTACTTTAAGCCAGGACGTCATTTCCAGCTTCGTAAATATGTCGATTCAGTATGAATTTTAAACCGAAAAATTGCTAAAAAATCACACTGCATCGATTTTCGACGCTTCGTCGCCAAGTCGACAAGTTGTCAAGTTGAGCTTCGAATACTGGCGCGAGAATGCTGGCGCATATGTTTCGGCTCGACTTATACTCGTTCGTAGTAGCTTGTCTACCGATGTTTCCTTCAACATGTAAGATATCGTAGCCTTTCGGTTTCTTTTGCTCTGTCCGTTTTTGCATAACTGTCCAATGTTTATGCAAAAACTTTTTTGACATAGGGGTCATTCCATCTGAAGCGGAACAGCATTTGAAAATTACCCTCTCCGATCCTACTCAAATTTGGCAGGGCTGTTGATACTATCAAGACATGCAAGAATCCCGAATTTCATCCAAATCGGACCACCCCTTCCATTTTTGTACCCTCCCAAAAAATCGACTTTTTGCCAATTTTTGAGCAAAACCCTATCTTCAAACGGCGATAACTCAGGAACCACAAATCTTAGAAGGTCGGTCTTAGACTCAATTTTGAAGGAAATTGGACGTAGAATTCATTTCCGTGGTCAAATTGTTAATTAATTTATTATTTCTACATGTATTGTGCAATTGAAAACTTTAAACGGCCGTATCTCAAAACACCCCAACTTATTTTTTAATTTGACCTCACCATCGTGTTCCCGGCCAATTTTATATAAGAATCACTTATCGACAGAAATGAATATGTTTCGTTCCAGAGATATCGAATTTTAAAGTTTTGTGTTTTCGAGATTACCTACATCAGCTTCATTCGCCGCTCATCTGCTAGAAGCACACAGGCGGACTGATCAATAACTGCTACCTGGTGTTCTGGGAGATGATTAATTTAATTTATATTTTTTTATAATTTTACGCAAATATTTATTCAAATGGCTAATAGGGGAAATTCTCCTATGTTTGGCAAGTTAAGTCCTCGCTCCTAGTTTTGTCCAATTCGCTCATTTTTACTATTCAAACAACAAATGTTGCAAAACTTTTGATAAAAATTTGCTTGTTCACTTCTTATTAAGCTATTTATCACTTGATTTCAGTTGAAAACGCTTTTAATCAGCTGTAATTGAATGCCAAAGCGCTGATATAGCAACATTAGAGGAACGCTGGAATTAGATGCTGTTCCCCTGTTTCCCCTCAATCTATTTTTGTGAAAGGAATATTTATTGGGTTATTTTGAATGCACCGTTTTTTTACGTGTTGCTAACCGTTTTAGAGTACCTCCAAGGCCATTACAAGGGCCTTTATCATAGGCGGTAGCAAAATAGTGCCATTCAGCAAAAACCCCAAAACCTGCTTTATTATTGTTATTATTATAGTTTATTATTGACACTTTACCATAATTTGGCAAATCTGATTTATGGTTTAAAAGATTGATCATATTAAATCAATTTTTATATCATGAGCTCCATTTGATTAAAAGATGATTTTGGTCAAGGTACATTAAATTAAAAAAACATCCTTATACGTGAGGACAGCAGCCGAATTGTGTTCCAAGAATCCAAGAATGAAAGAAGAAAAAAAAAACTGTTGTTCGGACGGTGTCGAAATCATCGCAACTAAATTTGGGGAATTAGCCGCTTTGCAGCAGATCAAACTTTGTGATTTTCTTACATTTTTCAGTTTTATACTTTCCAGAAATCCTTTTTCTACTCCTTGTGAGTACAACGTATCAACAAATTTTATTCATTTTAATTCATATTTTTCACCTATTTGTTCAGTGTTACTAACAAGATTAATTGCATTTTCCTGCTCGCTCCGTCGGAATCCAATTCTGCCCTTTACTGTGTGTCGTTATTGCTCTGTCCTGTGGGTTAGCACAGAAATTCACTTCATTTTTTTTTTTGAGCAGATAAACATTCGCGATTAAACTCTAGTTTCCTACAATGTTATACAGTTAATTTTTGCCCAATTTGATAAAGATTATTTATGATGAAATATTATTTCAATAAATGACCAGGTAGCAGTTATTGATCAGCCCGCCTGTGTGCTTCTAGCAGAGGCGGCGAATGAAGCTGATGTAGGTAATCTCGAAAACACAAAACTTTAAAATTCGATATCTCTGGAACGAAACATATTCATTTCTGTCGATAAGTGATTCTTATGTAAAATTGGCCGGGAACACGATGGTGAGGTCAAATTAAAAAATAAGTTGGGGTGTTTTGAGATACGGCCGTTTAAAGTTTTCAATTGCACAATGCAGGTAGAAATAATAAATTAATAAACAATTTGACCACGGAAATGGATTCTACGTCCAATTTCCTTCAAAATTGAGTCTAAGACCGACCTTCTAAGATTTGTGGTTCCTGAGTTATCGCCGTTTGAAGATAGGGGTTTGCTCAAAAATTGGCAAAAAGTCGATTTTTTGGGAGGGTACAAAAATGGAGGGGGTGGTCCGATTTGGATGAAATTCGGGATTTTTGCATGTTTTGATAGTATCAACAGCCCTGCCAAATTTGAGCAGGATCGGAGAGGGTAATTTTCAAATTTGCACTTTTTCGTGCAGAGTTGAGATGGAATGACCCATAGGACATTCATCCGGGTACAATCAATTTGTTTCCCGTGTGCTCCTAAAATCGCCTTTAAGTAGGCTTCATTTGTCGTGTCGTTTTATTTAACAGAGTTCCTTGGATTCCAATAGGAGCTTTCGAAGCTTCTAAGCTTTATATCGTTTTCAATGTTTTCAATGCTCGCGACGCCAATGGCTATCTATCTAAGGTATTGCGATTGAGTGTGTAGTGGTGCGGTTGTAAAAATATCTATCTCTGACTCTCTCACTTTCGTAGACGCTGAATGGCAAGCTTCCCACTGTGCGGTTAACTCGGTTTTGCTTTGCGCCTGCTTTGTTCGGTTTTTGGGCTCGTACCAAAACTAGAAAACCAAAACCGCGGTGTGTGTCGTCACTTGCGCATTGGAAGCTAAGAATTTGTACGATTAAAAATATTCGATAGGTGAAAATTGCGTTTTCAATTTCTTTTAGAAAACACATCATTAATAATCCCTTGCTTTCATCATAAGATTTTTTGTATCAAGTCGATGTTGTGAATTGAGAGAAGTTATATTCTTTTGTAAGAAAGGCTCTATCTCACCCCTGGTGGGATTAAATCGGGTTTTTATGAGAGTTGCTCCATTCTACATTTTTCGTTACATATTAGGCTATTTCTACAAAAAATTTGAATAAAAACAAAAAAAAATTACGGGCTTCCCTTCAAAATTGACTAAAAAAATCAAAAAATCTCATAAAAGTAGCGTTACAAGTTTCACTTTGACCACTTTTTGATATTTAAAATAAGTAATACAAAAATATTTACAATCTTTACGCCAAGTGCAATTGGCTACTGAACACAAAAATGGCCTATATAAGCCTATGCTAACATGTCTCCATAGTTTCATTGAAATCGGAGAGGGTCGGGTACAACCGATTCCCTATTTGGCATGGAATTGCTCGAAAAAGTTTCATTCAAAAACAAAACGATTAGGTACTACAAATCGTGTGAACGAGCACATGTTTCCAGTACATTTCCACATTGCAACTTGATTCATTCTTACAACAATCGAGCAGCAATGAACTCGACGGTCCCACTTGTACTTGCTCTGGTTTGCATTCCGTTCCGAGAGACCGTACAATCGCTACTTCCAGGCATCTTGGAGTCACTGGTGACGAATGTGATCCAGGTGGGAAGCGATGTGATCCAAGATCGTGAGGAGTCCAAAATGGAGATCTGGCTCTTTAAAAGTTCGAACTCTGGTTCGTACAGTGAAGCGTTGCTGGATAGGTTGATCGCTGCGGAACCGTTTGCTGGACATCCCAAAATCTTGCTCGATGAGTTTAGTGCGGCAGGTAGATATTTTGGTAGACCAGCGCTGGTGATTGCGTTCTTCGGTGCGAATGAGATTGTGAGTTGTGGTTGATTTTTGATTGAGCTATGTAACTGGGTGACTTATTTTACAGCTCGCTGTTGGATCTCGATTGTTTGCACAGTTTGGTAGAATCAACGACCAAACAAAACTAATTTCACTGTTTCCATTCGAATCCACCGATTACTTTAAGTTGATTTTGAAATTCTTCAAAAGTGTAAGCCTGTTCAATATCGTCTACATTGCTATCTTTGTTGAGTCTTATGATTATGTCGTATTCAACTACATGTTTATCAGTGACATAATCCAGATTATTGATCATCACAAACAATTACAAAATGTGTTCCCCGAACAAATTGTCTTTCAAGGACAAGCTATAAGTGCTTGCACTGGTCATACGGGATTTTACTCCGAGTTGGATCCGGTGAGTGGAATACCGAAGGGTTTCGACGTCCAGTTGGTAAATTTGGTAATCAATCGGATGAATGCTGAGCTGCAGATTCACTATGAAACATGTGATCCCAATGTTAAGGAGGTTAGTTGTATAAACCGTCATTTTGTTCGAAATTCGTGCAAATTTCATTTCGGACGGTGGGTATTAGATGATGTAGAGAATGGAGTTCCTATTTCGCCAATGCAGGAAATGGTCGTAGTTGTTCCACGTGGAACTCCATTGAACGTTTTTGAGCTGTTGCGGGCTCCTTATTCAACTTTGGCTTGGAATGTTGTGATATTTACAACGATTTTGGGATTGATGGTTGCCCAAATTATTTGGAAGCACTCTGCGGTGAACTTGTTTCTTTTAATACTCTGTGAACTGGGCGAATCAACACTTGATCGTAAGAAACCAGCTGAAAAATTGCTGATCCTTGGCCTCATAATGTTAGTTTACCTACTACTGTTTGCGTATGAGGCCAAACTCGTATCGTTCTTGGCAGATTGGCCTTATAATCCAGACATAAATTCAATAGATGAATTGCAGCAATCTAGAATTCTACTGCTGGCAAATTACGTAACAGAGTCCGTTCTCAACGATCCCAGGCTTCGTGGTATCACACAAAAGTCCAACGTTTCACTTATAGAAGAACTGTTCGCAATTCCACCCGACACTGGATTTCTATCGCAGCATGAAATTGCCAACATCATCCTGCAGAAGCAACTCAACGTCGATCGCAGAACAGGCCGAACTCGCTTCATCATGCTCGAGGAACGTCTGGGCAGCAATCTGGCATTCTTCTACTTTGGGTTGCGAAACCCACTCAAAAGTCGATTTGCCCAGCTTCAGCAACGAGTGTACGAGTCCGGCTTGAATCAACACTGGATCAGGACGTTCGCGGCTCAGCAGTCCTTTCGAGCAGTTGTTGATGAACCGCCCAAAATGATTCGGTTCGAGCAGTTGCAGCAGCTGGCGATGGTGTTTGTGGTGCTGTGGATGTGTTGTACGATTGTGTTTTTATTGGAGATGGCTTCGTATTGGTTGAAAAAGAGTTGGCACAAGATGTGGAGCAGTTAGCTTCCTAAAGGAATGACCACAAGGTGACGACCAACTTCCTCGAAGGTTGCTTGATGAAAGAGGGCGACGGCTGACTCTGTCCCGCGAACTGTCGATCAATTTGGCTGCGTCCGTGCGCTGTCATTCGAAGGCTGCGTCCGGTACGCAACCAGACCGAGGGGACTATTCGGGCCCACACACAAGAATTGAAAGATGAAGAAGTGATTGTAGTTGGAGTTTCTGCTGATGTGCTGATACAAAATACTTTTTAGATTGATTTAATGGATATTTGATATAATCTTTACTTTAAACATTGTGTTTGCTTCACACTTACTACAAACATCGCAACCATGAAGGTGTTCGGATTTATCTTGTTGGCACTCCACGTAACGCCATCGATGTCAGTCCATACTACCGAAGGGCTAAATTACATACTCTAAGTGATTGAGTTCCAGATCAGCATTCACAGTGGAGTTTTCAGATGTGTCTTTTGGGATGTGTCACCGCAGACTTTTTTCGATGACACATTGGACGTCATTCTGAAATCTCCCCAGATGGACCACGTTGTAAAGTACGTGGCCAATGGAACTAACTATGCTGATGCTCAACTGCTGCCGTGGGAAGTTTCGATGGTGATCGTGCAGGTAGGGTGTGATGCAAGTTATCTGCAACAGAATGATACGAGAAGGCAACTTTTATATTTTATCGATTTATTTAATCCTTTTACGAAACTAATAGTGGTCGTAGATTATTCCAATTTTGTTTTAATGAACCATATAATGTCTCAAATCTATAAAGTTATGTACGCGTGTGTGATATTCTTTGACAGTGCCACAAAGCATGTGGTTTATTGCAATGGAGCATTATGTTGGGACTTTCCATCAGCTCTACCGCCAGTATACCTCTTCACGTATGGCAGACGATGGTATAAAGGTCTAGGTATTGTGATATTCTGGAGTTTAATCCAATATTAAAACTTTATTATTTATAATACAAACGGGAGACAGATGCTCCATCTTTATTGGTCCAACTCTGACTCACTTCCTTCACGCCAGCTGCGCACTACTACACTCGCAGTTCTACACGCTTCCAGCGGTTTACCTAAACTACACTAATATTTAGGAACCACAATGTTCAGGATGCCACATCCTCCCTTGCCAAATTGAAAGTTATAATAAGTACACTAACGAAACAATAAAGTTAATGTTTAACTAAAATCCTTTCTGCCGCTTCTCGTCTCAAGTTTTGCAACGCCTGGTGAAGTGTCCTTCCCATAGAACAAAGGCTATCGGCTTAGGCTGCCGATACCAATGATGCTGATACCAGCCGATACCAACGATGCCAGTGATGCGGATCCAGTTCCCTTCTTTGCGTAATCATTGATCGTCCAACTTTCCTGTCTTCCTCCGAGTCAACTAAAATAAGGAAAAAATGAATAAAAAAAACAAAAATCAGCAGTATACCAAGCTCTGAAAAGTAAAATAAAAAAAATGAAAACCACGTAGGGGAACTATACCCTTTCTCAGCCTATTTCTATTATCGGCCTATCAGCACTTTGTTCATGAATTACAGCTTTCATAAAGTGTTTTTGACTGTTCCAAAGTAATGAATAGCTCAAATAAAAGTGAGCAACCAACTCTCCACTGTTGAAACATCTGAAAATGTTGATTTAATAGCGGAAAACGGAAAAGTGATGAGAATTGGTCGAACGGCTTAGAGTGATTAGAATGGGCATATTTCCCTATATAATGCATATAGGAAATCATAAACCTCTTTGTAACATATTTAACCGTATCAATATAACATCAATTTGACTGAAAACTGTATAAGGCTTCCTCTCTAACTAAAATTAATGTGTTTATGACAGACGTGTGTCATGTCGTTATGGTATAAACTTCAGTGAACTTCCTTCTTTACAGTTATTTAAACTGTGATATAAGAATACTCTTTTCATCGAACTATCCCCCTTCTATTGGCTATTCGGAGGTTTCTTTTTCCTGCGATAGATTTACGCTAGGGGTGCTTAACTTTGAATGTATTATCCGTTGAAAGGTAGTCTATATCTCAGCTAAGGATAGTAACTGTACACAAATAATGCTAAAACAATGCAATAAATTGGATGAAATTTGTTTAGGGTTTACACAAGGCTTGAATGACATTATTCAAAAGCATTGTTAAATAACATAAATTTCAGAACAATACTTCATCCAAGGGTTAAAGTAAATATGTTTAGTTTGTTAAGAACTCAGTCCTATTTCCATCCACTACTTTTACAAATTATATTCTACTTATATTCAAATTATATTATTTAAATCTTTTACATAACCTTGATTGCTCTTCGCCTATTCAGCTTTTTATCACTTGGCTTCAGATGAAAATCGTTTTTATAAACTGAAATCGCTGGAATCTTCCTATGAAATTGATTAGCGAACATTCGTCGCCCGCTATCTCGAATTTCGTATCTTGTACATTCTCTCCTTATATTTTTATATGTGTGTTTAACTGTAGTAATATATTATACTTGTTCTTTATTTATTTATTCGTCAAACATACGTTGACTACATAGATCCCTGCTTAAAATCTAAATACAATGAAACCTTGTTTGGATAATATTTGTATGTAGAACCGTTTTTTTCTATAGTGGGACTTATCAATGTGTAATCCATTGTGTTGCTATATTTGTTATAAGCTTCATTATTATTTTTGGTGAGTTCTGTGCAGGCAATAGTGCCCCATCCTTCGCGGTAAATTCTGAAATGTGAACTGTTCAGCGAATCCTTTCTGCGGTAGACATTACTCAGTAAGGCTGGCCACTTAAATTTTGCGATACATTTTCGTTTGTTTTAGAATTACTGTATCCATTAATATTGACTCATTACATTGAAGCATTTACCTAAGACTTATTAGCAACATTCTTTGGACAGACTGCGTCTGTTTTTAATTCGAATGGTTAAAGATTATAGTTCTTCCCGGTTCTTCTTTGTTTTTTTTTGTTTAATTTCTTGCCTGATATTATCTATTCTATTGCCGACTTCTGCCCTCACAGTAGCAATATACTTCTCATTAAAATAACTCAACTCGACTTCTTCGGTAACTGCAGCTAGCTTCGGATCAAATTTTACTAAAATTTTCAGCAACTCTCTAGGTCTAAATGCCACTCAACATTCAGAAACTCTTTTGCAGCTGTTGGCCTTGGGCTAAACCCGACTCAACTTTTTATGAACTCTTTTGCTGCAGTTGGCCTTGGGCTAAACCCGACTCAACTTTTCCGGACGATTGGCCTTGGGCTAAACCCGACTCAATCTCTTGCAGCAGTTGGCCTTGGGCTAAACCCGACTCAACTTTTCAGGAACTCTTTTGCTGCAGTTGGCCTTGGGCTAAACCCGACTCAACTTTTCCGGACGATTGGCCTTGGGCTAAACCCGACTCAATCTCTTGCAGCAGTTGGCCTTGGGCTAAACCCGACTCAACTTTTCTGGAACTCTTTTGCTGCAGTTGGCCTTGGGCTAAACCCGACTCAACTTTTCCGGACGATTGGCCTTGGGCTAAACCCGACTCAACTTTTCCGGACGATTGGCCTTGGGCTAAACCCGACTCAATCTATTGCAGCAGTTGGCCTTGGGCTAAACCCGACTCAACTTTTCTGGAACTCTTTTGCTGCAGTTGGCCTTGGGCTAAACCCGACTCAACTATTCCGGACGATTGGCCTTGGGCTAAACCCGACTCAATCTATTGCAGCAGTTGGCCTTGGGCTACACCCGACTCAACTTTTCTGGAACTCTTTTGCTGCAGTTGGCCTTGGGCTAAACCCGACTCAACTATTCCGGACGATTGGCCTTGGGCTAAACCCGACTCAATCTATTGCAGCAGTTGGCCTTGGGCTAAACCCGACTCAACTTTTCTGGAACTCTTTTGTAGCAGTTATTTTTATCTCTTTATCTATGCCCTCAAATCTTCAATTTCATTCATTCAATTTTTAATCTTTGCACATTCCATCTCTTTTCTCTTACTTTTTTTTAATATCATGCATGTTAACAGTAGCATCGGTATTACTTTCATGTCGTTATTATTTCTCAAATTAATGTTTAATAGTTGGCTTTATTAATATAACCGTTAGAAATTCTCCCAAAAACGCAATTGCATTCAGTTTAATATGAAAATTTATTTTATTTTGAAAATTTGTTTCTCGGTTCAACAAGCAATTATTTATGCACTTATAAACATTATCTTTTCATGTTATGTATGTTCGTAAATATCTGCCGAACTATTAAACAACAAACGCAACAAAGCAAATAGGTTATGACTCACATTGTCTGAGCAAAAACCTAGACAAGAACTATTGAGGATATCTGAAAATTAACAATTTTTATTTTATAAATTTAAAAGCACTTTACCGAACTTAATATATTTTCAATGGGTACATATGGGTACAAACCAGACCTTACGAAACTAAACCGGCCAATTTTTTTTCAACTGGTTTAGAATACTTAAGTTACAGTATGTATTTCTAAATCCAATGATTATACACTAACCCTGAATCATCACAAGCCAACTCTACGCCATCCTCAAGCCTCCTCTTCACCAAGCTTCCATGTTATCATCCACAAGCCATCTCTCCTCCAGGCATGAGTGAATCAACGACACTAAGCCACTCTTCGGCACATCCCCCAGGCACTAAGCCTCCGATCAGCACACAGCCAAAACATCCCCGTCCTTACAGTTATTATCCACAGGCTAAACGCTAGTTATCTTTGACATTTTTAGTTGGTTCTTTCCAACTGTCTTCGAAAAAATCTATCCTAAAGTCACTCTTGGCTGTACAGCTTTTTTTTTTTTGTTATAAGTACAGTAGCTAAACATCAACTAAAATTCCTATTAACACTCGGCACCGTGTATAAAGTAAACATCGCCCTTCCGCTCACCCAAGTTTGGGTAATGTTATTGCGCAATTCCCACTAGCTTGGACTTCGCACTAAATTATTGCTATCGATCGCACTATAGGCAATCAAACATCAAAAAAATATCCCCACTAGAAGGCGCTGAAACTTGGGGTGATGTTTTCATTATAACCCACAGCGAATAAATTGATTTGAAATTTGAAATTGTTTTATTTCATCATAAAATCGACATTGGTAGCAAATTATACCATTTTCAGGTAAGAAAATAAATAGCTTAATTGATATAACGAAAATATTTTTGTGATTCAAAATAAGGGAATGATTTAATCAACCAAAACCTAACTAATCAATTGAGAATGTAGATTATCCAAGTCAACAAATATTTGTTCAAAGTCACTTCTACCATAAAAGCAAAGCTCTGCTTGAAAAATGATAATTGGAAAGATTTTCAAAATTAGCAATCTAACCTCATTCTCGCGTTTTCAATCCGGATCTCAGAATTTTCAATGAAAAAACAACGCAGCAAAAAAAATCAAAAAGTCAGTCTATATAACTTTTTATTTCTCTCTTGTCAATCGCAATTTAAAAATGCGAATGTTCAGTTTGGTGGAAACTGCGACAGGAAATGTAACTAAACAACTACTGGTTGCCTAGTTTTGGAATTCTTGTTGTCAAAAGTGCGAGAGAAAAGTGCGGGCATAATTCAAGTTTCAAGTTTCAAGTGCAAGGATCAATATTATTGACACTTTTAATCAGAACCCCTTTATCGTGCATGATGTAAACAAAACTCCTCGAGTGTGCTGTCCGTGCAGCACACATACGAAAACATTCACTCCGCGGACCAGATTAGTGTGCGTCGACGAATCCGCGGATGGCCGCCAAACGCGAAATCAACGATTGCTGTGACTCCTGCATGACGCAACGAATGCAGAAAATAAGCGCAGCTTGGTCACAAGGCGCAGCGCGGGGAATTGAAAAGGAGAACTACGGCCTCGTGTGCTTTTGTCCCGTCATGGGAGGGTGGGAAGACACACATCAACTCAGGAGGCCGCGCACGCGACTGCCATACACACAAACACACACACGCTCGCCTCACATTAACTAAACAACCGGATCATGCTCACCGAACTCCATCAGGCCCGCTGTCTCGTTATGGCAATGCTCGGCTGCCGCCGCCATCGTCGCTACGATGCCGTCCTGCTGCGCGAAAATGCCACTGCGTCTCTTTCTTCACACTCAAAGAATCGAGTTTTTCCACTTTTTTTTTTTAATTATCCAGACTTTACTCACAATATTACAATTTATCAACATGGCAGGATCGCCAATGTGATATTCTGGAGTTTAATCCAATATTAAAACTTTATTATTTATAATACAAACGGGAGACAGATGCTCCATCTTTATTGGTCCAACTCTGACTCACTTCCTTCACGCCAGCTGCGCACTACTACACTCGCAGTTCTACACGCTTCCAGCGGTTTACCTAAACTACACTAATATTTAGGAACCACAATGTTCAGGATGCCACAGGTATTACCTATGCTTTTAATGGCAATATTCTAGCTACTCTTTGGAACTATGATTGGGTTGAAGAAACGGCTCGACACATGAATACTGAGGCTGTGGAATACCAACATAATTGTAGTAAACTTACTGGAAAATCATTCTACCACTGTTTAATGGAGTGTAAATGTAATCAAAATCCACTTGATATAATCTTTTTATATATTTACATGACAAACGCTAACTCTAGATACAGAAGGGCTCCAGTTATCTATACAAGTATTCCTTTGCACATGAAAATTGCAGTACCCAGGGATCGACCGCTGAATGTCGCTGAGCTCTTGGTAATGCCCTTTTCCTGGCAAGTTTGGGTGCTGCTCATCGTAATATTTGTTTTGTCGGAAATCATCAAACACCGTTTTCCAGAATCTTTCAAGAACGATCCAACTTTGTTAGCAGTTTGTGGCTTCGAGCAGCACGATCTCAATCAAGCTGGTCGTTCAGAGAAGATCCTTTTCCTCTCACTGATCACATTAATGTTTTTCATGACCAACGCCTTCGAAACCAAGATCGTATCGATGATGATCAGTAAACCGTCAGTTCAAAGAATCCAAACGTTAGCAGACCTCGCCAAGTCCAACCTCAGATTCCATGAAGACCTGGAAGCTAGCCCTCACTTTGCCGCGCATCCAGTCATGGGCAGCATGGTAGTTCACGGTGAAGCTCCGACGTTCTCGGAAACAATCCCTGGCGTTGCGATGCTCTGGTACAGCGATTTCGCCGAAGTGCGTCTGGATGTTTCGTTCGACTTTGTGCGAATGCAACCGTTTTACGTTCTGCTGGATTACGAGTTCACCATTGGTCCTGAGACGTACGAGATTTGGTATCGGGACATTTTTGCGGAGGCGCTCCGATCCACTCACCTATCGCTGGTGGAAAATGAAATCATGAAATGTTCGAAAGATTTGTGGCGACGATTAGTCCGACTGAAGCATTTAGGCCGCAGAGCCAGGAGGGAAATCGAAAACAAGGTAGAGCTTGAATTTGATGACATGCAACCGGGCTGGATGGTTCTGCTGGTGGGACTATTGTTCAGTGTTGCTTTCTTTCTTGGAGAGCGACTCAAATATCATTTAGATACGTGCGCTTAATTTTATTAAATCAAGGTTGAAGAATAGTGAGTGAATGTAAATAAAGCTAGAGTAATCTGCAATAATCTTTCTATCTAAAAGACAACTCCAACTGCCCCAAAACTGATGCCCTCTGGCCAGCCAGTTTCATTTATGCGCTCCGGTAGTTTGCTGCTTTCCGGTTGAATTCCAGACAGCAAAAAAAAACCCAGCTATATCCGTTGATTTTTCCAAACGCCGATAATGTTCTAGCATAAGGTTTTTTTTGTTATAAATTATGAAACTTTTCCAGCGCATAAGCTATCCGTCAGAGCTAGCTGTCAATTACGCGTTGAAATGTGCACTGTAAACCATCCTTAACGCATGAGCCATCCCCGTAAGGGGAAATCCACACAGTGCAGCTGTTTGTTGTGAAGCCGCTAATGAAAAACGGACCTCCGAAGTTCTGCTCTTGTTATTGGTGTTCGACCGGTGCCGAAATTCGACCCCCTCCGGGAGGGGGCATTTTGTGTGAATTCCAGCAATGGCCATCATCCGTCATGGCTGGCTTTCCGGTCCCGGAGCGGCATTGTAGCGAATTTTGGTGTGATTTGGTTATGAATTCTAGTTTTCCAGCGCGATGCACTTGGTGGTTGCACTCATGTTGCAATGGTAAAGAAGTTTGGGTTTTCCTGCTAAATAAATTAATTTTTTAATATTCTTTTGTTTTATTGAATCTTTAATTCTTAAGCTGTAAGTTCACGGACGCTGTTAAACATTGAATTTAAGATTTTAATTTATTTACCATCGAAAAGTTCAGGAAATTTTAAGTTTAATTGTCTAATTGTCAAAAATCGCAATTTTTGAAAATGCAAAGAATTTTTTTCAGAAATTGTTTTGTTTTTTTTTTATATATCAGACCTAGAGAATCATGAGCACAATTAAAAAACCCTGAAAAAAGTTCTAAGTTTCGCATAACTTTTAGGTTGTCTTATCTCTTATCGGCACTTTCTCAAAATTTGAGTAAAGTAGGTACACAGTAAAAAAGTTAAATTGTGGATGGTTGAAAATGGAAAATTATCATAAATTTGGTACCTGTAAATTTGAGGAAAAAAACTAATTTAACCCTTTGTTATAAGTACCTCCCCCACTTCACTCAAAATAGCCGAATAGCAAACAAGATTCTCGGAATAGAGACAACTTAGTCTAACTTAGATCCGCCTTGAAAAAAATAAATCAATACTCGCTTACTTTTTCAAAAGGTCCTCCATAGGAAACCCATGGCGCATTGGTGGTTTGGAAAAAGTAGTCTAGAATATAATTTAAGTGGCCCTAACTTGAGACAAGGCTCCCAGACCTTCAAAATTTCAATCTCGTTTGAAAAGTATTTTGATAACCTATCCAAATATAGGTCGGACAGTTTTCATACAGATAAGTGAGATCCGGCATCAACATTGCAGTCAGCACCCGATTCTCAACTCTGACACAGGTTTATATAAACTTTCTTTGAAAAAAGAGAAAACTAGGCAAGATTTTTGAGCACTCATCTTTCCCAATGGGGCCAACCAGCGAGTTGAAGTTACCGTTCCAACTTTTTTGGAGCCATGGGCGTTGAAATATTAATGCTTTTTTTCTACTTCCTTTACAAATTTTGATTTTATATTGGAATTATGAGGACCGTTTCTAACTTCGTAAGTTTTCCCGTTTTGAATCTTTAACGTAATCGACTACAGTCATGCCCCGGTTTTGCACACCTCGGTTTTGCACTGCCCCGGTTTTGATTCGTTCAGCTGTCTCGGTTTAGCACGGCCCAGTGCTTAAGTGAATCACAGAGCTTATGGGATTTGGGCTATATGGAAGACATTCCCGGGCAGACGGTACAAACAAAATTAATAATATTTTAATAATAAATCCTGTTAAAATAACAAAAAGTGTTATTATTTTATCCTGAAGTTCAACTTCAAGAAGAAAAAATAATAACAGTTTCTGATAAAATAACAAAATTTGGTATTGAAGTGATATTATAATGAAAATGTTTAATTACACGCTAATAAGAGGAAATGTTATACATTTCAAAAACTCTCCTGATAACAAAATTTGTTATTTGTTCGGTTTACTGACTTAGAAATAAAATTACCATAAATTGCACAAATGGAAAAGTTTCTAAGTGTCCATAACACAATCTGTTATTATATTTTTTTGTTAAATATGTTTAGATCTTTGGGATAATTTTGTCTAATTTCGTCGGGGTCATTATTTTGGTCATGAAATGGAATCCTTAAGCTAAAATTATTCTAAAAAGTTGAAATTTAGAAAGTTGATTTTTTTTATTATTTGATATACCCCCTAAGGGACTTTGCTAAAATTGGCTAGAACTATGGGAAATTTTTGACAAATTTCGTCGGTATCATTATTTTGGCCATGAAATGGGGTCCTTAAGCTGAAAATTATTCTGAAAAGTTGAAATTTTGAAAGTTGATTTTTTAAATTATTTGAAATACCCCCTAAGGGATTTTGCTAAAATTGGCTAGAACTATGAAATAATTTTGAGCAATTTCATCGGGGTAATTTCAAGCTAAAATTAATCCGATAAAATTATCTTTTGAGAGTTAATTTTTTTTAAATTTTGTTATATTCCCTAACTGAATTGATTTATGATTATCGTGCAAGCAGTAGTGGATTTTTGTGGTGTTCTCTTTGTGCTGTGTTCGTGTTCATGTTCATGCCATGCATGCGGTGGGAGATCATTGTGCTAATGAATATTATTGCGCGTCAGTATCGTGTGAGCAGCAGTACCAGGATGATGGTTTTATTGTCGTGTTCGTTTTGTAATGTATTTGTGTTAAAATCTAGCTTGGTTCTTTGTGGTGATGGAATTGTTGTTAGTGGTGGTGGTGATGGTGTTAAATAATAATAACATTCAATTTACTAACATTGAGTCCAAAACCTCCCTACAAACATCTATACCACTAGGTGACGTAGAGATCTCTGCGCATTCTAGATAGATGTTTACTAACATGCCTTACAATCCCCGAGGTTAGCAAGGTACCGGCCAGGAGCCCCTTATATTACTGGATAGTATTACACGCTCATCTAAAGATGAAAACATGGTATCTCCCGTGTTGGAATATTGTAACCGGATGAGAGTCTAGTGCTATCATACGTTTAATTACAGTTAAACAGCAAGATAAGCGTTGTGCAGCCATCCGGAATTATGCGACCTTTATTGCTAATGCTAATGCTTATGCTAATTCCCTAACGGAATTATTTATTGAGAATTTTTGAAATGTGAATAACAAAAACTGTTATTATTTTCACAGAGCCAGGAAGTCGGAGCTGACGTTGAAGTTCGAGCTGGAGTGAGACCTCGGAGACTGCATCGGATTCAGCAAATTTTCAGCAACTTTTACTTAGAGTCGGAATCCGTGAAGTCTGGTTTTTGGAGAGCTGAAGTCGGCGTTGACGTCATATCCTGCATCCAGAGTCGGAGTTGTCTTCAAAGTATGGATTCAAAGTCGCTTGAAGATACCCGATTCTGCAGCCCTGACTAGTACAGAGGAGTTATGGCAACTGCAGGTTTATTTGCAAATTACAAATAAATCAAAACAATAACTTTTTTGTTATGGAGACATACCAGTTCAATAACTTTTTTTATTATTATGCTGCTCCACCTCTCCACACAAAATAACAAATCTTATTTCTTCATGATTCCTTTTGTGTTATTGGTTTGTTATTGCAATAACAACATAATAGGGTAATTCTCTACCAACTCACACGAAATCGGGAAAAGTTGCCCCGACCCCTCTTCGATTTGCGTGAAACTTTGTCCTAAGGGGTAACTTTTGTCCCTGATCACGAATCCGAGGTCCGTTTTTGATATCTCGTGACGGAGGGCGGTACGACCCCTTCCATTTTTGAACATGCGAAAAAGAGGTGTTTTTCAATAATTTGCAGCCTGAAACGGTGATGAGATAGAAATTTGGTGTCAAAGGGACTTTTATGTAAAATTAGACGCCCGATTTGATGGCGTACTCAGAATTCCGAAAAAACGTATTTTTCATCGAAAAAAACACTAAAAAAGTTTTAAAAATTCTCCCATTTTCCGTTACTCGACTGTAAAAAATTTTGGAACATGTCATTTTATGGGAAATTTAATGTACTTTTCGAATCTACATTGTCCCAGAAGGGTCATTTTTTCATTTAGACCAAACTTTTCATTTTAAAATTTCGTGTTTTTTCTAACTTTGCAGGGTTATTTTTTAGAGTGTAACAATATTGTACAATGTTGTAGAGCAGACAATTACAAAAATTTTGATATATAGACATAAGGGGTTTGCTTATAAACATCACGAGTTATCGCGATTTTACGAAAAAAAGTTTTGAAAAAGTTACTTTTTGCGTTTCTCTTTGTTTCGTCGTCCGTGTCTGTCGCGGGTGACCATGAATGGCCATGATCGATGACGACCAACTTTTTCAAAACTTTTTTTCGTAAAATCGCGATAACTCGTGATGTTTATAAGCAAACCCCTTATGTCTATATATCAAAATTTTTGTAATTGTCTGCTCTACAACATTGTACAATATTGTTACACTCTAAAAAATAACCCTGCAAAGTTAGAAAAAACACGAAATTTTAAAATGAAAAGTTTGGTCTAAATGAAAAAATGACCCTTCTGGGACAATGTAGATTCGAAAAGTACATTAAATTTCCCATAAAATGACATGTTCCAAAATTTTTTACAGTCGAGTAACGGAAAATGGGAGAATTTTTAAAACTTTTTTAGTGTTTTTTTCGATGAAAAATACGTTTTTTCGGAATTCTGAGTACGCCATCAAATCGGGCGTCTAATTTTACATAAAAGTCCCTTTGACACCAAATTTCTATCTCATCACCGTTTCAGGCTGCAAATTATTGAAAAACACCTCTTTTTTCGCATGTTCAAAAATGGAAGGGGTCGTACCGCCCCTCCGTCACGAGATATCAAAAAACGGACCTCGGATTCGTGATCAGGGACAAAAGTTACCCCTTAGGACAAAGTTTCACGCAAATCGAAGAGGGGTCGGGGCAACTGCTGTGTGAGTTGGCGGAGAATTACCCAATAACAGTTTAAGTTATTCTTCGAACAAATCTTTGTTATTGATTTTTGTTATTTTAACAACTAATCCGATCATCCCAATAAAATATTTCGATCTTCTCACAATATCAAAACCAAATTTCAAAAAAAATATAGTGTTTTGAAATCGAAATGATGTCACCTATCTATTGCATTTATGATTACGTAACAATTTAAAAAAAAAAAACGTTTTTTTCCTGTATTTTGAACATGTTTCTGATGCAAAAATTCAAAAAAATATTGTTTTTGCAATATGGGAATCAAATGATCGGCATTTTCCATACATTATGTTATGAAGTTATGAAAATACTCAAAATTGTCACATCAAATGATCACAATTTTTTCATACATTTCGAAAGTCATCAAAAGTTTTTTAAAGCACTCAATAAAAAAAACTACGTGTTTTCGAAAAAATACTTAAAATTTATGGTTTTTTTCAATATAGGTATCAAATAACTGGGATTTTTTCAAACATTTCGAAAGTAATAACACATTTTTTAAATACTCAGAATTTTCACAAAACTATGTATAGCATAGCATAGCATTGGTGTCTACCCGTAGCTGCTACTTCGTTATTGACCAGGACCCCCAAACATTGCTCCGTGGACCACAGATGAAAAGTAGGAACCAATCATCACCCCTTCGCAATTTTCAAAGGTCCCTATCGTGCTGATCAATACCGACGCCGGCCACGACCAGTGGTAAGACACGGGGAAGTGGATGGGAATGTTAGCCGATACTTGAGTGATGGGACCGCCAAATCGACTGCGTCTCCGACAAAGTATCACATGAGTTTTGAGGGGTTAGTAAGATGGGTATGAGGTCAGGATTCACTGTGATAGGTTATGCGACCATAAGCAATTTGTTTATCGGTTGAAATTTTAAAAATCTTAGGCTGCGGAAAGATACCTGTTCAGGGATTTAAATATAGTATTAATTCGACCGCGATTCTCCAGAAATTCTTCGTCGGCGTGCCTTCCGATCAACGGTGATGTAGGAAGGGCTTCATTCATTAAAATTATTTTATAACATAAGCCTTCAAATATATTCGTCGACGTGCCATCCGATCCTCGATGATATGGAAAGGACTTAATCCAGCAATACGACTTGCTTGTCTCAAAAAACTAAAATCGGATCGTTTCTATCGAAAACTATATAAAGAGAACAAAAATAAAATTCATCGGCCAACGAACACGCGAACTAAAAATAAATGAAAAAAGAAGAAGAAGAAATCCAATCACCCCATGTACACAAATAGCGACACAAAAGAGACGAAAATAACACGAAAAAACAGGACTGCGCGTCCCCACAGGCACCGCACTACTGAGACCATTATTTAATTATAATGACCAATCACCCCATGCACTCGAACAGCGACACAAAAGAGACGGAAAATAACACGAAAAAGCAGGACTGCACGTCCTCACAGGCACCGCACTACTGATCAAATATTGTTTTAAAATAAATATGTAGAAAATTTGGAATGTATAAAAACATCCTGATTATTTGATAGCCATATTGTAAAAACTGAAATTAGGAGTATTTTTCAAAAATAACTTAGTTTTGTGATTTTTTTTAGTATTTTCAAAATATGTGTTATTACTTTTGAAATGTTTGAAAAAATCTCGATCATTTGATACTCATATTGTAATAACAATAAAAATTAGTTTTTTTTAGAAAAAAAAGCATTTTCAAAATACAGGAAAAATACGTATTTTTGTGAGGCACGACTGTAATACAAACCAACAACAAACTACTGAGAAATTGTCCAGCAAAAAAACAAGAAAAAAGAATATAAGTGAACTCAACTTCACTTCCATGAAACGATTTGTACAATTTCAGGTAAATATCAATAAAGAATATTTTGTGAACTCTGGGGGCCCTGAGAATAACATTTTACCGAATGTACGTCAAAAAGTGGAAGGTAAAAATGGTCAAAAGACATGAGGTCATAAATTCGACATTGATGTAACCTTTTACAATTTCGATTTTTATCAATTTGTTTTCCACGTGGACAAAGCCTATAAACATAAGTTAAAACGTGTAAGACTTATCGATAACAGTTTTTTAACTGGCAGTATCTCTTTCTAAGTTTAAATCAGCACAAAATATGAAATAGTCACTACCCTAGCGGACGCAGACAATTTTCCGCCCCGTTTGGCACCCCGGGGACCGTGAAGGTGGAATACATGAAATGGCGTCCTGACCTGGTCCAGTGGTGGCAGCAGGCTATTTTCACCGGACCAACGCAACACGATGGCGTGAACACATATTCTCCGTTTTCGCTCGATTTCGAATAATTGAATTGTATCACTTTGCGGTTGAGAGCGAGATTCAATTAATTTCAACCCAATAATTTGCGAGATGTGCGATTTTTTTGCGAGTGAGTGAGCTTTTCGGCGCGGGACAGCGTGAAAATTTGGAACAGGTAATTCAATCAAGTAAATGAAAATGTGGAGCGAATTTAATGCTTTTCTTGAACAAAAATGGTACCTTTTAAAGTCAAAATCATCCGATCTGGTCCTTTCACCAAAATTTAATTTTCATGTTTTTCTCTAATCGAATCAAATCCATCATCTTGCCACGTTTCAACAAGCGAAAATCGTGTTGTTGTCAAACACGATTCCCTCCCCAACCCTCGAAGGAAGATTGATGCTGATGATAGTCAATTTTCGGCATAATTAATTCGATCAAATCGGCTGCATCAACGACGTTTGGTTTTTTTTTCTCTCTCTCTCTCTCTGAGTCGTGTCGTGGAAACGGTTCGTTGCCTTGGGGACACATACCTTGAGGGGGGTTCCCAGATGATAAGGATGAAAGGACGATGAAAGACAAAGACTACACAGCTTCCCTTCGTTGTCTCTAATTGATCGGTTGACTGGAGCCAGGGACCGTGTTCGTGGTAGCCTCGGGGATTTGGTTATTGGGGAGCAAATCGACGTCGTCGTGCTATCTTGTCGCACCCGCCATTTTGACGTTCCGAGAAAAACGCGTTTTAATGTTTGACCTTGAATATTCAAAAACGAGAGCACGCAATGAAAACAATAACAAACACGTTTTGTTTGGCTCACCATTCTGTGCATTGTCCCAAAGTTTGGTTGAAGTTGGTTGCTGGAGTCCCGAGTTATAATTACAAATGTTTACGGTAGTCTAGCTTGTACGTGCGACAAACGCATCCTGACTTTCCTGGCCTGAAATCCCTTTGGCCTTTTGTCGCACTTACATCAATTTTCAGGGAGTGACAAGATAGCACGATAAGATTGAAACTACTTTCATATGTAAAGTGACAAAAATGCACGGAGTTTTTTCGGTTTTTGTTGAATATCTCAGGATTGAAATCGAATTTTGGGGATCTGTGAAGGTCAAAAGGTGAGGCATTGTGAGCTGCACAAAATGGCGTTCTTAACTCAATTTGACCCAAAATGCACGTACGACAAGTTAGCACGATGGCGACGAAATTAGAATCTCTAGGAGCACAGTTGGCGATAAACTTGACTAATTGGAGCGGAAATTGCACTTTGATCAACTGCTTCCAGCTGAGTCTAACCAATTGTTTGATATTTTTGTTTTATTTTGAGTTTCGCTAGTAACTTATTTGTTTATTCGTTAATTTTCTTCCTTATTTCTTGAATTTTTAACTCAAGCATTTGCAAAGATTAGTAAACCGTTCGTTTTAAATCTAGCATGAAAAATATCCATTGACATCCCAATCAACACAGAAGAAACATCTTTGTGTGCAGTCAGACACATCCCTTCAACATGTTGTTATTCGATACAATTTCTATAGCTCAAGAAAAAGCCATTTCGTCGTTCCTGAGTGAAATCCCTTACTCTGGATTTATTTACTGCTGCTAGAAAATGCAAAATGTGTTTTCTCTCTCCAGCTTGACTTCCATTGACCATTCAATCCAGATCCTTTCATTTTCCATACGAGCAGGGTGACATTGGAGATTGCCAATACATAAATGCATATGGAATGGAATCAAATTCGGTATGCTGTTGTTGAGTGCAAATGGACTGAATCGATCAAAAGAATTCTATAATATGGTTGCAAATTTTATTCAATCCTTTAAAAACAACAATTTGATGTATCCTTCTCTTATTTGTATCTTATTGAAATTCAGTAATCCTGTCAATATAAAAATCAATACGCACAAAAAAACCACACCAACATGATTGTCGAGTATAAAATGCTAACGACCAATTCACAATGGTGATTTTCACTGATGGCGAAATAAAAGACCAACGATTCATTCATTTCCATTTTGTGTCACGTCCAACATTGTCACAGCCAGTAACCATTTCGGAGGTGTGTCACTGGGCCGGAGTCCCCTGGCCAACCGTCGTGGAGTGGAAAAGGGACACCAAAGTCCACTAATAATTCAGCAGTAATTCCGGTGGAACAAATTAACGCGAATAAATTGGCGATCACGGGGAAAATCCGGTGTGAGTTTTTACCTTTCTTACTGAGGGGAGGCTATAAAAACACTTGAAAAATGAAATTTGCAATTTGGTCTCCAAGACCCAGACTTTATGAATCCTTATCGACTTAGAACCAAATTCCAAGCAAATGAACAAAATTGTACCGCCTATCAAAATGCACATTAGCTCTTTTCAAAAGTTGATACAGATTTATTGATTAAAAGGTATTGCTTTCTAATAAAAGTATGAATTATCAATACAGTTACTGAAAAATCCAACTTCATAGTTTCCATTTGAGTGCCTAAAAGTAGAACGATTCTGTTATTTTGGGTAATGAAAGGTAGGTTTCGTCATCAAATCAGACGACAAATTTTGCTTATGTAAAAGTCCTTTTAGTACCAGTTTTTGGTGAATTACGTTTGCTTTAGAATGTTGACGAATAAGGCTGGTAGAAATTTTATTTAAATCCCTGATTTTTCGGGACATCTAAGTGTAAGTAGAATTACCTAAAATCAGCTTAACCCTCTTCAACCTAACCGCGCCTCTAGACGGGCTTCCCGAGCAGACGGAAATAACTTGGGAAGATCAGTTTTTGATATTGTGAGAAGATCGGAATATGTAATTGGGATGATCGAAATAGTTGTTAAAATAACAAAAATCAATAACAAAGATTTGTTCGAAGAATAACTTAAAGTGTTATTATGTTGTTATTGCAATAACAAACCAATAACACAGAAGGAATCATGAAGGAATAACAGGAATTGTTATTTTGTGCGGAGGGGTGGAGCAGCATAATAACAAAAAATGTTATTGAACTGGTATGTCTCCATAACAAAAAAAGTTATTGTTATGGTTTATTTATAATTTGCAAATAAACCTGCAGTTGCCATAACTCCTCTGTACTAGTCAGGGCTGCAGAGTCGGGTATCTTCAAGCGACTTTGAATCCATACTTTGAAGACAACTCCGACTCTGGATGCAGGATATGACGTTAACGACGACTTCAGCTCTCCAAAAATACCCGACTTCACAGATTCCGACTCCAAGTAAAAGTTGCTGAAAATTTGCTGAATCCGATGCAGTCTCCGAGGTCTCACTCCAGCTCGAACTTCAACGTCAGCTCCGACTTCCTGGCTCTGTGAAAATAATAACAGTTTTTTTTATTCACACTTCAAAAATTCTCAATAAATAAATCAATTCCGTTAGGGAACATAACAAAATTTAAAAAAATGAACTTTAAAAAGTTAATTTTATCGGATTAATTTTAGCTTGAAACCCCATTCCTGGGCAGACGGTAATAACAAAATTCATGCCATTTCAATAACAAATACTGTTAAAATAACAAAAAATGTTACGGAATATTCTTGCAACATCCATTTTTGCATAAGAGCCTAATAACAGTTTATGTTATCATAACCAAATTTGTTATTGGTTTGATATTGGTTGAAAGTCAAAACAACTTGGGAATAACATTTTTTATTATGGAAGAATAACTCCAACTGTTATTGGGATGATCGGATTAGTTGTTAAAATAACAAAAAAGAATAACATAGATTTGTTCGAAGAATAACGCAAAATGTTATTAGTCTGTTATTACAATAACAATCCAATAACAAAAAAATCATAACGGCGACCCGGGCAGACCGTAATAACAAAATTAATAATATTTCAATAACAAATCCTGTTAAAATAACAAAAAGTGTTATTATTTTATCCTGAAGTTCAACTTCAAGAAGAAAAAATAATAACAGTTCTAACAAAATTTGGTATTGAAGTGATATTATCTTGAAAATGTTTAATAACACGCTGAGAAGAGGAAATGTTATACATTTCAAAAACTCTCCTAATAACAAAATTTGGTATTCGTTCGGTATACTGACTTAGAAATAAAATTACCATAAATCGAACTAATGGAAAAGTTTCTAAGTGTCCATAACGTAATCTGTTATTATTTTTTCTTTAGTTAAATATGTTAAGATCTCTGGGATAATTTTGTCTAATTTCGTCGGGGTCATTATTTTGGCCATGAAATGGGGTCCTTAAGCTGAAATTATTCTAAAAAGTTGAAATTTTGAAAGTTGATTTTTTTTAATAATTTAATATACCCCCTAAGGGACTTTGCTAAAATTGGCTAGAACTATGGGATAATTTTGACCAATTTCGTCGGGGTCATTATTTTGGCCAGGAAATGGGGTCCTTAAGCTAAAATTATTCTAAAAAGTTGAAATTTAGAAAGTTGATTTTTTTTAATTATTTGATATACCCCCTAAGGGATTTTGCTAAAATTGGCTAGAACTATGGGATAATTTTGACCAATTTCGTCGGGGTCATTATTTTGGCCATGAAATGGGGTCCTTAAGCTAAAATTATTCTGAAAAGTTGAAATTTTTGAAAGTTGATTTTTTTAAATTATTTGATATACCTCCTAGAGGACTTTCTTTAAAATTGGCTAGAACTATGGGATAATTTTGGCCAATTTCGTCGGGGTCATTTTTTTGGCCATGAAATGGGGTCCTTAAGCTAAAATTATTCTGAAAAGTTGAAATTTTGAAAGTTGATTTTTTTAATTATTTGATAAACCCCCTAGAGGATTTTCTTTAAAATTGGCTAGAACTATGGGATAATTTTGACCAATTTCGTCGGGGTCATTATTTTGGCCAGAAAATGGGGTCCTCAAGCTAAAAATATTCTAAAAAGTTGATATTTTGAAAGTTGATTTTTTTTAATTATTTGATATACCCCCTAAGGGACTTTACTAAAATTGGCTAGAACAATGGGATAATTTTGACCAATTTCGTCGGGGTCATTATTTTGGCCATGAAATGGGGTCCTTAAGTTAAAATTATTCTGAAAAGTTGAAATTTTGAAAGTTGATTTTTTAAATTATTTGATATAATCCTAAGGGACTTTGCTAAAATTGGCTAGAACTATGGGATAAATTTGACCAATTTCGTCGGGATCATTATTTTGGCCATGAAATGGGGTCCTTAAGCTAAAATTATTCTAAAAAGTTGAAATTTTGAAAGTTGATTTTTTTAATTATTTGATATACCCCCTAAGGGATTTTACTAAAATTGGCTAGAACTATAAAATAATTTTGACCAATTTCATCGGGGTCATTTATTTCGCCATGAAATGGGGTTTCAAGCTTAAATCAATCCGATAAAATTAACTTTTGAGAGTTCATTTTTTTTTTAATTTTGTTTTATTCCCTTACGAAATTGATTTATTTATTGAGAATTTTCAAGTGTGAATAACAAAAACTGTTATTATTTTCACAGAGCCAGGAAGTCGGAGCTGACGTTGAAGTTCGAGCTCCCCGAGCAGACGGAAATAACTTGGGAAGGTCAGTTTTTGATATTGTGAGAAGATCGAAATATGTTATTGGGATGATCGGATTAGTTGTTAAAATAACAAAAATCAATAACAAAGATTTGTTCGAAGAATAACTTAAACTGTTATTATGTTGTTATTGCAATAACAAACCAATAACACAGAAGGAATCATGAAGGAATAACAAGATTTGTTATTTTGTGCGGAGAGGTGGAGCAGCATAATAACAAAAAAATGTTATTGCACTGGTATGTCTCCATAACAAAAAAAAGTTATTGTTTTGGTTTATTTATAATTTGCAAATAAACCTGCAGTTGCCATAACTCCTCTGTACTAGTCAGGGCTGTAGAGTCGGGTACCTCCAAGCGACTTTGAATCCATACTTTGAAGACAACTCCGACACTGGATGCAGGATATGACGTCAACGACGACTTTAGCTCTCCAAAAATACCCGACTTCACAGATTCCGACTCCAAGTAAAAGTTGCTGAAAATTAGATGAATCCGATGCAGTCTCCGAGGTCACACTCCAGCTCGAACTTCAACGTCAGCTCCGACTTCCTGGCTCTGTGAAAATAATAACAGTTTTGTTATTCACACTTCAAAAATTCTCAATAAATAAATCAATTCCGTTAGCGAATATAACAAAATAAAAAAAGAACTCTCAAAAGTTAATTTATCGGATTAATTTTAGCTTGAAACCCCATTTCATGGTGAAATAATGACCCCGATGAAATTGGTCAAAATTATTTCATAGTTCTAGCCAATTTTAGTAAAATCCCTTAGGGGTATATCAAATAATTAAAAAATCAACTTTCAAAATTTCAACTTTTAGAATAATTTTAGCTTAAGGACCCCATTTCATGGCCAAAATAATGACCCCGACGAAATTGGTCAAAATTATCCCATAGTTCTAACCATTTTAAACTAAGTCCTTTAGGGGATATATCAAATAATTAAAAAATCAACTTTCAAAATTTCAACTTTTATAATAATTTTAGCTTAAGGACCCCATTTCATGGCCAAAATAATGACCCCGAAATTGGTCAAAATTATCCCATAGTTCTAGCCAATTTTAGTAAAATCCTTAGGGGTATATCAAATAATTAAAAAATCAACTTTCAAAATTTCAACTTTTATAATAATTTTAGCTTAAGGACCCCATTTCATGGCCAAAATAATGACCCTGACGAAATTGGTCAAAATTATCCCATAGTTCTAACCATTTTAAATTAAGTCCTTTAGGGGTATATCAAATAATTAAAAAATCAACTTTCAAAATTTCAACTTTTAGAATAATTTTAGCTTAAGGACCCCATTTCATGGCCAAAATAATGACCCTGACGAAATTGGTAAAAATTATCCCATAGTTCTAACCATTTTAAACTAAGTCCTTTAGGGGGTATATCAAATAATTAAAAAAATCAACTTTCAAAATTTCAACTTTTTAGAATAATTTTAGCTTAAGGACCCCATTTCATGACCAAAATAATGATCCCGATGAAATTGGTAAAAGTTATCCCATAGTTCTAGCCAATTTTAACAAAGTCCCTTAGGGGGTATATCAAATAATTAAAAAAATCAACTTTCAAAATTTCAACTTTTTAGAATAATTTTAGCTTAAGGACCCCATTTCATGGCCAAAATAATGACCCTGACGAAATTGGTCAAAATTATCCCATAGTTCTAACCATTTTAAATTAAGTCCTTTAGGGGTATATCAAATAATTAAAAAATCAACTTTCAAAATTTCAACTTTTAGAATAATTTTAGCTTAAGGACCCCATTTCATGGCCAAAATAATGACCCTGACGAAATTGGTAAAAATTATCCCATAGTTCTAACCATTTTAAACTAAGTCCTTTAGGGGGTATATCAAATAATTAAAAAAATCAACTTTCAAAATTTCAACTTTTTAGAATAATTTTAGCTTAAGGACCCCATTTCATGACCAAAATAATGATCCCGATGAAATTGGTAAAAATTATCCCATAGTTCTAGCCAATTTTAACAAAGTCCCTTAGGGGGTATATCAAATAATTAAAAAAATCAACTTTCAAAATTTCAACTTTTTAGAATAATTTTAGCTTAAGGACCCCATTTCATGGCCAAAATAATGACCCTGACGAAATTGGTCAAAATTATCCCATAGTTCTAACCATTTTAAATTAAGTCCTTTAGGGGGTATATCAAATAATTAAAAAAATCAACTTTCAAAATTTCAACTTTTTAGAATAATTTTAGCTTAAGGACCCCATTTCATGACCAAAATAATGATCCCGATGAAATTGGTAAAAATTATCCCATAGTTCTAGCCAATTTTAACAAAGTCCCTTAGGGGGTATATCAAATAATTAAAAAAATCAACTTTCAAAATTTCAACTTTTTAGAATAATTTTAGCTTAAGGACCCCATTTCATGGCCAAAATAATGACCCTGACGAAATTGGTAAAAATTATCCCATAGTTCTAACCATTTTAAACTAAGTCCTTTAGGGGTATATCAAATAATTAAAAAATCAACTTTCAAAATTTCAACTTTTAGAATAATTTTAGCTTAAGGACCCCATTTCATGGCCAAAATAATGACCCCGACGAAATTGGTCAAAATTATCCCATAGTTCTAACCATTTTAAACTAAGTCCTTTAGGGGGTATATCAAATAATTAAAAAAATCAACTTTCAAAATTTCAACTTTTTAGAATAATTTTAGCTTAAGGACCCCATTTCATGGCCAAAATAATGACCCCGACGAAATTGGTCAAAATTATCCCATAGTTCTAGCCAATTTTAGCAAAGTCCCTTAGGGGGTATATCAAATAATTTAAAAAATCAACTTCCAATATTTCAACTTTTTAGAATAATTTTAGCTTAAGGACCCCATTTCATGGCCAAAATATTGACCCCGACGAAATTAGACAAAATTATCCCAAAGATCTAAACATATTTAACAAAAGAAAAAATAACAGATTGTGTTATGGACACTTAGAAACTTTTCCATTTGTGCGATTTGTGGTAATTTTATTTCTAAGTCAGTATACCGAACGAATAACAAATTTTGTTATTAGGAGAGTTTTGAAATGTATAACATTTCCTCTTATTGGCGTGTTATTAAACATTTTCAATATAATATCACTTCAATACCAAATATTGTTATTTTATCAGAAACTGTTATTAATTTTTCTTCTTGAAGTTGAACTTCAGGTTAAAATAATAACACTGTTTGTTATTTTAACAGGATTTGTTATTGAAATATTATGAATTTTGTTATTACCGTCTGCCCGGGTCATCTAATTTTCAGCAACTTTTACTTGGAGTCGGAATCTGTGAAGTCGGGTATTTTTGGAGAGCTGAAGTCGTCGTTGACGTCATATCCTGCATCCAGAGTCGGAGTTGTCTTCAAAGTATGGATTCAAAGTCGCTTGGAGGTACCCGACTCTGCAGTCCTGACTAGTACAGAGGAGTTATGGCAACTGCAGGTTTATTTGCAAATTACAAATAAATCAAAACAATAACTTTTTTTTTGTTATGGAGACATACCAGTTCAATAACATTATTTGTTATTATGCTGCTCCACCTCTCCGCACAAAATAACAAATCTTGTTATTCCTTCATGATTCCTTCTGTGTTATTGGTTTGTTATTGCAATAACAACATAATAACAGTTTAAGTTATTCTTCGAACAAATCTTTGTTATTGATTTTTGTTATTTTAACAACTAATCCGATCATCCCAATAACATAATTCGATCTTCTCACAATATCAAAAACTGACCTTCCCAAGTTATTTCCGTATGCTCGGGTTTCATGGTGAAATAAATGACCCCGATGAAATTCGTCAAAAATATTTCATAGTTCTAGCCAATTTTAGTAAAATCCCTTAGGGGGTATATCAAATAATTAGAAACATCAACTTTCAAATTTTCAACTCTTTATAATAATTTTGGCTTAAGGACCCTATTTCATGGCCAAAATAATGACCCCGACGAAATTAGACAAAATTATCCCAAAGATCTAAACATAATTAACAAAAGAAAAAATAATAACAGATTGTGTTATGGACACTTAGAAACTTTTCCATTTGTGCGATTTATGGTAATTTTATTTCTAAGTCAGTATACCGAACGAATAACAAATTTTGTTATTAGGAGACCAATTTCTGATCTAAAAAAAGCATTGAAAAGAAAAACTCTTGAAATTTTAGAAAATTTTAGGGTTGGAATTTTGACTTGTTTTATCTGACTTTGCCAATGTTTTTATTAATGTTATTTTGTAGGGGTCAACTTAGGCTCTGTTTTTTTGCTAACATTTCCTATATTTTAAATAAAAAGAAGTATGCAGTAATTTTTATAGTGTCCCTGACTATGCCTCAACGCATTTTTTTTACGATTCAAATAATAATGGTGCCATTCTAAAGCAGAAAATCTGAAAAAAAGCAAAAAAATGAAAAAAGTGGCTGTCAAAACATCAAAAAATTAGAAAGGCAAAATGGAATGGTGCCTACCAAAAACAAACATAAACTGAATAAGATAAATGCAAATTAAAGACCTAAAAATGAAAAACTGCGACTAAGTTACCTAAAAATGGCCCTAACTTGAAAACGGTGCACTTTATAAAAATTGCACTGAAGTACTTTTTGATTGCAAATTTGATTTTACATCGAAAAATGAAGTTGAAATTTTTTTGCGACCAGTATTTCGATTTTTTTTAAATCAGTATTGATTAAAAAAATCATAACTAGGTCAAACATTTTTTGCACAACCTGGAAATTTCTGAAAAGTTGGCATTTAATGTCTTCTAAAACATATAAAAAATCAAAAATAATAAAAATAGTATTTTTTTTGCAAATCAAGTTTTAGTGACAAAAAGTTAAGTAAAAAATCACAAAACAAATTTTACCGTGTATCATTTTTTAAAGTGTAGTCCATATCCATACCTACAACTTTGCCGAAGACACCAAATTGATCAAAAAATTCCTTGAAAAGATACAGATTTTTGAATTCTCATACATAATTTTTGTATGAACAGCTGCCAAATTTGTATTGAAAATTATATAGACAAACTAATGATGCAAAATGGCTTCTTTGGGCATACCAAAGGCACCAAAAAAGTTTCAGTCCGATTAAAATATACAAAAAAAATCGAAAGACCGAAATCTGAGAGGACTGCTAAAAAGCAAACCATACAAATTTGGCAGCGGCCAATACAAAAAAATTATCGGGATATTCTAAAATCAGTATCTTGATAATCTTGATTATCAATTTGCTGAAAATTGCAAGTATGAGAAAAAACAATTTGGTACGCTCTTTAAAAATGTACCCCTTATTATTTCATCATTTAACACAATGGATCTAGCTTGTATTTTTTTTTAAATTTTTGGATATTCTTTAGAGGATCAAAAAGACAACTTTTTAACTTTGGCCCAGCGAAATTTCAAAATGAGATTTTTTTATTTTTTAAACTTTCCAACATTTTTATGTAAAATTGGATTTTAAATCGAACTGTACTTGTACCGTTATCAAGATAAATCCTCCATCAAATTGCAATTTGGCATTTTTTTTTTGTTTTTATTTTTGCAGCATTGACAATGGTTGCTTAGTTCGAAATTATTGGTTTCGAAAAGTTCAAAAAATATCTACAAGTTAGCCTTTGAAACTTAAAAGTTTGACCTATGCTTGCTGAGAACAAAATCAAAAGAAGAGAAAATAAGAGAAAAATAAGGGGTTTTCACCTTACTTGCAATAAGGATTGTAATTTCGATATCTACGCAAGTTTGAATCAATTATCAGTTAGACTTAAAGTGAAGCCGTTGATAATTTTCAAAGAAAATTGATCATCACTATAAAATATTCTGTATTAAATTCAATTTAACGAATTTCGGCACCAAAAGGAATCAGCATGTGACGGTTGTTGCCTTCTTGAAGTTACTGAAAGAATTTTTGATCTAAATCAAATGTGCTTCAAAATTTAAATAATTTTGTGGCACAGTCATTGACGTCCTAGTTGGCAATCATTGATTAATGACGGTTTCCATAACTTTACAAGGAATGGGATAATCGTTACCAAAAGGAATCAGCATGTGTAGGGCACTATTATAAACAACTTGTTGAAGAAATTTTGTCAAAATATTGAAAGCGACGCAAAAATTATATCTTTAAACGAAAAATCATGACAATGATGGAAGTCTTCACGTTGATAATATTTTTTTTTCTTAAGTCGTGATTGTAAATTAGTTAAAGTAATTAGTTAACATAATAGTGCTGCTCCAATGGGCGTTACTTGTATATGCTGCCATTGAAAGAAGCTTTCATTAGAACTTAAAACCTTCGTGCCAAAGTCTATAAATGCCTCAGGGCAGCTGGTATGTGAAGATTGAAATTTGAAAATTCAACGTTAGATTTTTAATTTTTTTATTATTATTTTTTTCAATATAATTTTTAAATTGTGAAAGATGTTAAAAAATAAATAAAACAAAAAAAATCCCGATGCACCAAGTCCCGTATCAATCAATCATCAATCTTTCATTCACAATCCATAGAGAAATTCAGAGATAAAAAGAGCAAACCCCAAACCGGAAACAAGTCAACAATGAGTCCCACCAGTTAATCGCGTCAAATTGAGGCTTGTTTTACGCCAATACGTTAGTGCCAGTTCAATTGACAGAGCGGAAAATGCTCCACAAGTGGTTTACCCGATCCGCGGGGGGGCCTAGTGGGGCAAACGCGGCCTCACGCGACGATGATAAATTGGCCATAAATAAGTAATTTCTTGCAGTGCTGCCAGAACCGTGGAAAATTGGATTGCGTTACGACCCCTCCTGCCCGGCCTTATCTCAAATTGCATACGTTCAGGGGTCAATTTACGAGCTGCCAGTTATCGTCCCAGGTCCGGAACCCGTTTGGTTGATGGAAGGGAAACGGGCATAAAAAAACATCCTCGTAAATCAGTCAATTGGATGCGCTGCCACGTGGTCAGTTACGGCCAGCCACGGAAATGGCTTTTCCGGTGCAGCTTTTGATGGACATCCAGCTGGGACCGGTTGCCACATTGACTTACTGGAACACTGCAAGATTAATGAACCGACTCGAGCTCAAAGCAAACATTTGCATACGGGATGGGACTTTGCCACACGGCGAACACAAAAGTTTCGTCCAATTCTGTAACAATAAAGTTAAATTGATGCCCTTTTTTTTACATAATATTTCCCGCCCCCCTGCAAATAGGCAAAAAGAAACTTTCCATGTTGCTCTTCCCAACTCGACACAAAAGGGAAGCTCCTCGCGAAAATAGGTAATTTCCGGTCCGGAAAGTGTGTGGTGCTGGGTGTAAAATGCACGCCACAAAGTTCTGTCTTGTCGTGCTTTTAGGGGAAAAGTCGTGCAAGAAAAATATGAACACACGGAGGAATAACTTTTTAGGCAAACCTAGTTTGCAAGTTCGCGCAACATATGACAGAGGGGCCTCAACTGAGGCTCAGAGCACGAAAATGTAAAGCAGTGTTAGAATGTGTCTTTTTTTGCGCGGGGGGAGGAAATGTGATGTTATTTCATCTTGTGGATTTATTCTAGGATGAATTGCAGGAGTTCTTTTGCTTCGGGTTTTGTTTTTTCATAAGATTCAAGATTTTAACTTTCTGTCTTTTATTTTTTAAATTTACAACCTTGGCTTACCTTTGAACTATTCTGCGTTTGTAGTTTTGTTTTATTCAACTTATTACTAATTGTTGCTTACAAAATCATCATTAATGTTAGCTAGTATAGAAAAATGCAGGGCTGCGGAGTAGGGAACCTATTTTGCAATAAATAATAAATATTCTATAAATATAAGTAGACAAATAAACACCTTCACCCTGAGGTGAAAAAATCTGGATGCTGGTGACAACTAATACACAGCACCCATGACTTTTTACAAAACTGGGTGACTAAGTTCGTTTTCTGATTTCAAACGACTCCGACTCCAACTCCGGCCTTCTAGCCGACTCCAACTTTCAGCAAATTGTTGACTCCAACTTTATTTATTTATGAATGTTTCATCAATGTTTTCGATAAATAAGATTATTTAAAAACTTTCAAAATGTTTTATTTTCCTCAAGGAAAATAAGTTTGGATTTGGATGAAAAATTGTTTCTAGGTTTACAAGTTTCAAACGTTATTGAGATAAAACACAAAATCACTCTAGATTTGAAGCATTTTCAGTAGAACAATTCTGAAAATAAGTTTAGTTTTATTAACTGAACCTAAAATTCACATTTTTTTTATGTTTAAAAAAAACAACGAAAATATTTTTAAAGATACAACTAAATTTATTAAGACGTACATAGACATAAAGCCATGTCTGAAGGAAATTATTATTGCAAATCAATGAACCTTAAAAAAAATCTTCGTTGAAAGGTCGCTTTTGCCAAGGTGTTTAAGATTTATTTCAATTTAAAAGTCTCCGGCGCGCGATACTTCTTAAATCTTCACCTAAAACGAAGCTTTAAAAACAATATAAAAAAACAAAATTTCGCATTTTAAATAAGAGCATTTCTCTACGAAATCGTACATTTTTTTATTAATTTTAATTTTTGTATTTTTTCAATCCAGCTAAATATTTTTTTGTGCCTTCGGTATGCCCAAAAAATTTATTTTGCATCAATATTTTGTCCATATAATTTGTCATACAAATTTGGCAACTGTCCATACAAAAATGATACATGAATATAAAAAATCTATACCTTTTAAAGAAATTTTTTGTTCGATTTGGAGTCTTCGGCAAAGTTGAAGGTATAGATAAGGACGACACTGAAAAAAATGATACAAGGTTAATTTTTTTGCTGATTTTCAAATTAACTTTTTGTGATTTAAATTTGATTTTTAAATACACTATTTTAAATATTTTTTTCAACTTTTTGATATGTTTAAGGGAATATCAAATGGCAACCTTTAAGAAATTTCCAGAGTGTTCAAAAATCATTGACCGAGTTATGAATTTTTGAATCAATACTGATTTTTCAGGTCGCAAAAAATTTTTAACTTCATTTTTCGACGTAAAATCAAATTGGCAATCAAAAAGCACTTTTGTAAATTTTTGACATAGGACTATGTCTCTATTTACTATATTGGGGGGGCAGTTCAGAAATTCGATCCAAAGCGTCACTTTTAAGCGTTAAAAAAGGGGACATTTTGAACGCTTATATCTTTTTTCCCTGTGAATCAATCCAGACGGTTGGACCACCAATCGAAAGAGGAAGACTTCAGCTATTGTTTAACTACATAGATAGTCTGACTAAACATAGTTAAAGCACTTAAAACATGCAATCAAAATGAGTAATTTTTCAGTACAAATCGGACAGATGACCAATCAGAGCGAGCGTATGCATTCGAGGCCGCGCCCCTTTTGTGCTGTTCTCCGGCTGTGCCGCTATATAAGCAGAAAATTTCGCCAAAGCAACTCACATTGGAACGAGCACTCGAACTGTGCACGTCGGGCTGGCGCGGAGCAGCAGCAGCAGCAGCACAGCAGCCGGAAAAAAGGAGGAAGCAGCAGTCAACATGAGGCTAAAGAAGCTGTGGACGTTCGTACAGGCCTAATCGGGCTCGCGTGGGAGCAACAATCGAGCAGCAGCAAAAGGTGGAAGAGCGTCGTGGAGGAGAACGGGGATGGCCCCGCGAACCAGGTTCAGTCGTAATTAAACGGCCCTTTTCAGGGCCAATAAATCAATCACGAAAGAGACTCTATAAGTTCATGCACGCTCATTTCTGAATTATTAATTTTCCTGAAACTAACATTTTGAAGGTACCGTCATTGGGGAGACATTGGGTCTGGGGTGAGATTGGGTCATACAAATTACTGCATTTTTGTATGACACAATCTCACCCCCGATGACGGTACGTGTAAATCACTTCAAAGCGGTTTACCGAAATATTACTGAAAATGACAGCCGAGTTTCCAAACTATCTGCGCCGAAAAAATGAGATCGAGTTGCTATCGATTAATTTAAAATGTCAGAAAAGGATAGATTATTGACGTAGACTTACGTCTTTGTCGAAGGTACTGGGGTGCCATTCCAGAAAACCCGGGCCGAAGGCCCTGGAATATTGCGTCATCCGTCAATCTCTTAAATCTTCCTTCCCTCAAATCGAATCGGCATGATTTTGATTCCATTCGATTCGAAATTTTATTGTTTGGAACTGAAGGACAACTCTTTCGTGATAAATTAGTGGCCCTTAAAAGGGCCGTTTGTGTTTGGATGATGCATCACACTGTGGCGATAATCGCCGTTTTGTCGGCCATTTTACTCGTTCCTATCCGCAACTGAAGCGGCCTTGGTTGCTTCTGCGACTGCTAATGGCCCTCCACCAACCCGAGAAAAGATTCTGGTTGGATGGTTCTAGATGGCTGGATGGTTCTGCTGCTGGTCCTCTTCTTCTCCTTCTGCTGCTTCCTCCGCGATGGACTGATGTGGCCTTCTCGAGTGCTCGATCCAAAATGACTCGCGAGTGCGAGGTTTGGCTGCTTATGTGTCGGCAGAATAGGAGAACGAGACAAAAGGGCGCGGTCTCAAATGCATACGCGCAAAAAAGTTTATGCGTTGGAGACCGCGCCCCTTGAGCCGCTTGCCATATCCAAATCGATTTAAGCAACCAAACATCGCCCGCGCGTGTCATTTTGGAACGAGCACTCGAGAAGCCAACATCGGACCGGCGTGGAAGGAGCAGCAGCAGCAGCAGCAGCAAAAGGAGAAGGAAGCAGACCATCCGCCGGCCACCGAAAAACGGATCGTCGCGGGTTATCAAGAAGAACATCGCGATCAACTACAAGTGCGGCCTGGCCAAGCAGTTTAATTTCATCCGGAAGGCGTTCACCCGACGCAAAGGAACTGGTGCAACGAGTTTGCTGAAGCTGGCCAAAAACCGGAAGGCCGCTGGTACCGTGTAGGCCACTGCCGCTTCCGCCAAGAAAAGTCAAACTTAACAGTCCTTTTCAGGACTACCAAATCATTCACGAAAGAGTTGCATCTTCAATCATGAAAGAGTTACTTATTAAACATTGGCTTAATAGTTTTACGATAGAAACAATTGAATCTTTTAAAACGTTTTCAAAATGTAGTGATTTTGATTGCAGAATGAGTCAAGTACCTAATTTGAGGGAAAATCATCCAAACAACGCGACTGGTGTCGGTCGCGAAAAGGAGGGGAAGTAGAGGGCCAAAATCATATATAACAACGCGCGCCAGAGCTCAGAACATCATTCTGACTATAACATTCGACGGAGTAACATCGCATCGGAGGCTAATTAAGGACCATGGCTTGCACGAAGCAGATAGCTCGCAAGTTCACCGGGGGAAAAGCACCGCGGAAGTAGTTGGCCATGAAGGCGCCGGCCACCGGAGGAGACGGATCTGCGGTTCCAGAGTTCGGTCGTGATGGCGCTGCAGGAGACCTGCGAGGTGTATCTGGTGGGCTGTTCGAGCACACGAATTTGTGCGCGATCATGCCCAAGGACATCCAACTAGCTCGTCGCATTCGTGGCGAGCGCTTCTGAAAGAGTTGTTTCTTGTCCAATTCCAAACTGTTGCCCTCTTCTCCCGTCCCTCGGGACGAGGCAGCGAACTGCAATAATTTGAATTTAAATTTCAGGAACAAATTTTGGTCTTCGGGGGCGACGGAATACACAGCTTTCTGAGGCTGCTCTCGCCATTCTTGCTAAAAATCGTTCTACTCCTTCGTTCCTCTCCTCTTTTGAATGGGTGTTCTGTCCAAATAGGGTTCGGCACGGGTCTTGGTCCTAAGGGTGTGCAAGTTCTGTTGGGTCGGGGAGTTAGGCTCAAAGAGCAAGAGTTCAACCCAGATTTAAAACCAGCAAGTTTGCAAGAGTAACAAATCTGGGAAGATCTCTTGCTCTTAGGCTTAACTCCTCAGCGTTCGCCAGTCTGTCGTGTACGGGGTTCAGCTCCCTCAGCGTTTGAAATTCGGTTGTGCGTCTTGAAGGGTCGTCCAAAAGCGCAAATTCAAAAGTAAGTTGGTAGAGTAGTCGTCCATAAACGTTTGGGTGGGTTGAAAGTGGTCTAAGGATGTTGTCAACTTGGGATTGCAAGTTGTCTATAAATGGTTTCCTCCCGGGTTGCAAGTTGTCTAAGGATTTTGTCGCCTTGGGTTTAAAAGTTGTCTATAAATGGTTTCCTCCAGTGTTGTAAGTCGTCCAAGGCGTTTGTTTTCTTGGGATGCCAGGGCGTAGAACTTTATAACCATTCATAACTTAATTTTCTTTTCAGAAATTCAATAATCTTCAACTTTTCTTTCAGAAATTTGGTCCTTTTAGGACCACCCAAAACAATTACGAAAGAGTTACTCTTGCCATTCCATGCAAAGCCATAATCCTAAAACCATTCTTTTCAGATAACCAAACAATATGGTCCTTTTCAGGACCACCAAAATCAATCACGAAAGAGTTAGTCTTCTTCAATCTAAACCTAATCGCTTCTTTTGACGAAGAACATCTTCATGGGGCTCTCTATACAGGGTAACAACCCAAAATTTCGCGAAGCGAAATGATACGCCGTGATTCACCTTCCCCTCGCGGCAAATTTCTCCTCTTTTTGGGGCACGCTGGTTGGTTGAACAAACGTTTCCCAATCAGTCAATCGAGAGACGTGAGATTGATGTATCTAAAATCACCCCTACTCCACCGCATAATTTTCGGATCGTCGACGGGGCAAAAAGCGAATAAGGAGGTATAGGAGAATGGGTGCAAAAGGCGGGGCATACGTCCCCGACTTAAATCAACTAAAAGCGGCTCGGTCAGTCAACATCGTACCGACGGAGCAACTTCTTCACTGGACTGGACGCGGCAAAGGAAGCGCCAAGCAGAAGGGAGAAAAGAAGCGACAATGGAAGCCGGGCCAGTCGAAGCAAATCAGATGGAAATTCAACACAGCTCTGTGCGCTGTTTAGAGGAAGCCTTTTTGAGGTCAATTCCGTCGGTTACCGTTTGGTGGTTCTTGAGACGTTATCGATACTGGCCGTTTCTGACCCGCAGACGGCAAATTAAGCGCAGTTGTGGTTGCAAGTAGAAGAAAGGCAGCAAATTGAAATAAACGGCCCTTTTCAGGGCCACCAAATTCATCACGAAAGAGTTATCTTATTCATTTCATAAAATGCAAACGACAATTGCACGCATGTTTAAGTGATTTACTATTTTCTATATTTATTTATGGTACAGTGTGAGAGTTTTCTCACAATTTATGATTCTTAGAAAAACTGACCTTTGAAGGCCTACCTGAGACGCTCATCAATCAGATCGAAATTTGTTGTGAAGCAAAGAAAATCTTTACAGAAAGTTTAGAATGAATGATGACCAATTTATCAGAAATACATTG